>NC_058130.1:152739611-152782819 GCF_016433145.1 Gracilinanus agilis
AGTGGTAAGGGTAGGCAATGGGGGTCAAGTGACTTGCCCAGGGTCACACAGCTGGGAAGTGTCTGAGGCCAGATTTGAACCTAGGACCTCCCATCTCTAGGCCTGGCTCTCAATCCACTGAGCTACCCGGCTGCCCCGTAATCATGATTTTTAAATATAAGATCAGCTGAAGGAAATTCCTCTTGCATGACTTCATTAACAATCCACTGTTTTCTTGAAATCAGGCCTTTTCTGGAAAATCCAGGACAGATAGTTACCATTATTGTAGTCTTTTTAATTCTATTCATCCTTATCCATCCCATTCCCCCACTGGAATATAGTCATTTACTCACTGTTGAGCTTCAATAAGTATTTTTTAGTTTGATTTGGGTGTCTCTTTTATTTTATTTTTAGAAAAAAATTTTACTTTATATAGTATCATATAGTATATATAGTATAGTGTAATATAGTACAGTATAGTATAGTATAATAGCCTAACCTAAATGCCATCCCAGAAATTCCAGGCTATCAGCTACCCACAGGCTTCTTCAGAGTGGGTGAGAAGCTGCTATTCAAGTCATCAACTAGTATTTTATTTTTAATTTTTCCCATGGTTCATGATCCTTGTTGTCTCCCTCCTCTCTTTCCTCCCCCCTCCCAGAGTTGACAAGCAATTCCACTGAGTTATACATGTATTACCACTCAAATCCTATTTTCAACTAGTATTTTTTGGGGAAAAAAGAGTGCCCTATTGTTCTTCAGTTTAGATTCAATAAAAACAAAGCCCCAAAATAGTACTAACAAGTGCTCAAGGATTGCAATGGGTAGGGGCAGTTAGGTGGCTTAGTGTATTGAGACCACACTGAGAGAGAGGGGGTCCTGGGTTTAAATCTAGCCTCAGACACTTCCTAGCTGTGTGACCCTGGGCAAGTCACTTAACCCCCATTGCCTAGCCCTTACCACTTTTCAATACACAGCATTGATTCCAAGACGGAAGGAAGGTAAGTGTTAAAAAAAAAAAAGAAACGGTGAATATGATGACATATAGATAAAATATGCAGATTCAGAGAAATAATACACATAATGGCTACAATAATGTACATAGAAATAACAAAATAATCAAAACTAAGTTCTATAGGATTATAATGACCAATCATGACTCCAGATTAGTGATAGGGGAATATACACTCTACTTCTGATTCTTTGTATAGATGGGCAACAATTGGCATTCTATAGGGCACATAACATCAGACTTCTTTGATATGTTGGTTAATGGCGCTGAACTAGAGATTTTTCTCCTTTTAAAAAAAGTGCCTTTACCTCTCTGGAAGGAGTAAGATGCATATATTGGGAAATATGTACGTAATAGGGGGAAAAGATATTAATACAAATGTATTTTCAAAAGAAGAATTTCTATGATAACTTGTTACTAGAATCAATTTTTATAAATTTTCCTAAAATACATGTAAAAATAATTTTTAGCATTCATTTTCTAAAATTTTGAGTTCAAAATTCTCCTACTTTTTCCCCCTCCCTGAGACAGTAAGCAATTTGTGTTATTGGAAATTTTTGTGCCTTTGAACTACATTTCCCAAGAGCCCACTGGCTTCTTATCATTATATGCTGACGTAGACAATGGGATAGATTTGGGTGGGGGGTCTTGTGTGGCTGGGGCTCTTCCCTTCCTATGGTAGCTCGCAGCTGGGAACAAGGGCTGTTTGAATGGGTAGATTAGCCATGGGCACATGGTTTTATTTTGTTACCTTTTTATTCCTTACTCCTACTAATTGTTAATAAATCTTATAAAACATAATATCAAAAGTTATTATATTAATTTTAATTCTTACAAATTTTATATAGGTTACATGTATATGATCATGCAAAACATATTTCCATATTAATCATGTTATAGAAGAAGACAAATTTAAAAAAACTATGAAGAAGATAAAGTGAAAACCAGTATGCTTTAATGCACATTCAGACTCTATCAGTTCTTTCTCTGGTGGTGGATTGCACTTTTTATCATGAGATCTTTGGAATTATCTCAGATAATTGTATTGCTGGGAATAGCTAATCATTCACAGCCAATCATCATACAATATTGCCTTTACATTTGCTTCATGCAGTATTGCTGGTCACAGTGTTTTGGTTCTACTCATTTTACTTTGCATCGGTTCATGTAAGTATTTCCAGGTTTTTTCTGAAATCATCTGGCATTATTTCTTATCACACAATAGTATGGAATCATTTTTTAAAAAAAAACTTATTTCAATTCATAATCATCACTTATAAGAAGCACTATATTATAGACATAGTGCTAGATTTGGAGTAAAATTGAGGGTCAAATCCTAGCCTTTAGGTTCATATATTTAGAACTGGAAGAAGTCTTAAATGATCTAGTCTGACCTCCTCAGTTTATAGATGAAATCTCAAGAGATTAAATCACTTCCCAAGGGTACACAAGTAATAAGAGGCAGAGCTGAGAATTGAATTCAAGTCCTCCATTCCAAAACCAGTGGACCTTCTGGATAGAAAGCTGGATTAGTCAGGAAGACCTGAGTTCACATACAGCTTCAGATACTTCCTGGCTATGTGACCCTGGCCAAATCACCCAATCTATTTCCTCAATTTCCTCATCCATAAAATGAAGATAATAAAATTGTACCTGCCTCCCAGGATTTTTATAAAGACCAAATGAAATAATATTTGTAAAGTGCTTAGTACAGTGTCTGACACAAAGCAAGTGCTATACAAATCCTTATTCCTTTCCCCTAAATCAGGTAAAAAACACCAATAAGATCCTCTCTGTACCTCGATTTCCTCACCTGTAAAATGAGGGGGATTGAACTAAAGAGACTGAATTAAGTGACTCATTTAATTGAGCCCAAAGTTATCTCCACTCTACATTGTTTTGCTGGATAAAATTGCTAACATAAATGTGAATTATTACGTATGGAACCCATTATAAGCTGATTATATTCATTCTGATAACCAAGTCAGTTTAAGAAAAAAACAAAAAAACAAAAACCCTTTCCATCAGATCCTTTCTTGGCGCTGAATCCCAGAGCCCCAGGCCACAGAAGATTCTGAGGTTTCAATAACCATGCCACCCATTCAAATTTGCAACCTGTTAATTGCTCTATATTCATTTGTATGATAAGTGGTACATTTCCTTGATTATGATTGAATCCCTGACCCTGTATTCCTGGAAAAGTGCAGCTGTACACAGTTCTTGATTGGATTGCATTGCCACAGGCCTTGTCTTAAACAGGTTAGAGGCTGACAAACACAGAGGAGGATCAATAACCATTCTTCCTCTCATTGACAAGCTAATCTTTTCAGTAAACATTTCATCAGTACCTGCCATTTGTATACATACTTGCCACATGGGGATGGGAGAAAGCTGGGCTTTATAAGGTTTAGGCCACTAATAAATGAAAAGAAAACAATACAAATGGGATAGATCGCCCAGGCAGAGGTTTTTTTTTTCTTCCAGTAATTGGACTTTGCTTGGCTACTAGAGAAACCAAACATATTTTTAACAGCTTGATTTTCAACTGACTATGTTCCACTGCTTATGGCCCATTTCCACTTAAAAGACTTTATTCATTTTTGTTACTTATACTATTTAGGAAATGATTTTCTCAAAATTAAGTCATATGGATACTCAAGTTCAATTTGGCCATGTGAATTATAATATAATATAATAACATCTCTAAAATCTGCCCTCTTTCCTCCTTTGACACTCACAGTCTAACACTACTATAGCAATAGCATGCTGGCTGGTCTCCTTGCCTCAAGTTGCTCCCACTCCAGTCTACCCTCCAGCTGTCAAACTGATATTCTAGAAACACATAATCTTATCCTCCCAATTCCATTCCATTCAATACACTGATAAACTACCTCCTACTTCTAATGTCAACTATAAACTTCTCATTCTGAAGCCCTTCTTAGCCTTCCCCCTGCTACTTTCCCAACCTTCTTACACCTTACTCCCCTACCCCATAGTCTGTAATCCAGGGCCACTAGCCTCCTTGTCATTCTTCACTCTAAAAACTCCATCTTTCAACTCTCTCTTTTTTCTGTGGCTGCCCCTCAAACCTGAAATTCTCTTTTCTCTCTTCTAAAATTTTCTCTTCTCATATCTGTCTCCTAACTTCCTTCAAGAGACAGATAGAATTCGATCTTCTACCCTTTTTTTCATCCTCATTAACACTAATGCCTTCCCTGTATTCATTATCTCCAATTTATCTATTATATATCTTTTGCATATTGTGTCTACTATTAGCCTGGGAGTTTCTAGAAAAGCCAGGACTGGGATTGTTTTGTTTTGGGCTGCCACATCACATCTTTGACTTGTACTGAGCTTGCTCAACCTTTAAATTCTTCTTCAAATAGACTATTTTCCAGTCCATCTCTCTTCCACTGTACTTTTGCTGTTGATTTTTTTAGATTCAAGTGTTTACTTTTATATTTATCCTCATAAATTTTTATCTTATTAAATTTCATCCCATTCTTCTGAGCTGGTTCCTAGTTCTGCCATCCATTGTACTAACAATCGTTGCCAGCAATATCATCATCCTCCAGGTTTCTAAGTATGTCACATCTAAGTCTTCATGTACTGATAAATGTGTAAAACATAACAGGGCCAAGCTCAGAATCCTCTATCTTGCCAAGAATGAAATGAAGTTAGTCTAGCCCTGCCATCCTTCAACAGGCATTTGAGAAACACCTACTATGTGCTCTGCAAGGCACCATGATGCGTACAAGAGAAGACCCTTCAAAAGATGACAATATAACTAAGCAAGATATATAATAAAAATGATGGGAACAATAACTAAATATGTAAGCAAGCTACAGACAATGAAAGTACAAGGTACCCCTTAAGTGTTGAAGATCCATCAATTGACAAGCGTGTATAAATGCTTACTCTGTGCCAAGCACAGCACTGAGCACTAAAAATCAAAAGAAAGAGCCCAAACTGCCCCCTCTTCAAAGAGATAACATTCTAGTGGGAGATACAACATATATATAGTGAAGTAAAAATGGATACACAACCTTAAAGAAGAAGGTAGATGGTGGTGCTTGTGCTGAGTCTTAAGCAAAGTCAGATTCTAAGTGGCAGAGGTGAGGAGGGGAAACAAGAAAAAAACAATGCAAAAGGTTGAATAATTACTCAAGATTTCCAGCTCCTTCCAGTGATGTACATATGTACAGGTACACCCATTCAGATAATGATAAAGAATAGGTATACATTCTAATATAGCGAAGTAATGTTCTTGAATACAATCATTACAATGTTAAAATACACAAATCACAGAAGAGAACCAAGCTGTCTTCTTCCAACTACTTTCTTATGCCTAACTCATATGAAGAAACAAAATAAAGAGAAAGACCTGTAAGCATATTGATACAGAATGTGGCTATCTAAATAAGGCAATATTTGGTTAAATAGCAGAAAATGCAGCATTCTAGATCAATTGTTTTCCCTCCTTTCAGTCCAGGATGGACATTTTTATAATGAACCAATTTTCTGGTGACAATAAGCTACCTTTTGCCCAACATAATAAATTAAGATCCATTTCCCATATTCACACTAAAATATATTTTAAAGACATAATACAATAATAGGTAGAATAAGGCAGTATCTGTACTTCAAGTAAGGTGCTGTTCCCTGTGACCATAAAAGACCAAGTGAAAAGTCTATTTGTCAGATGGTCCCATCACACTATCCCAAAAAGAATCTTTTACTTTTTACAGAAAGATTTTTTTTCTTTTACTATATCAAAGGACCCTTTGGAGTGAACTCTACTACTAGGCAAATGAAATTATGGATGCATGTGGCATAAGATCCTTATTCCTCCAACTTCTAGCCAAGATTTTTAACAGCTTTCAGATCATTTAACACTGAAAAGTCCTATAAAATACCAAAAGAAAAAAAATCAATTCACAGCCACTAGACTTCAGAATCTGGAACCTGTCATGGCTTCTGTCTTTTCTTCCTTACTCCGTTACCTAAGAGGGATGAAAATTAAAAATGAAAACAGTAGACATCATGTTCACACAAGGCACCAAAGCTGGCATCAGCAAGGGATTCTGGTTAAGATAGACTTGAACACAAACCAAAGAGTTCTTGCTGAAACATTATGGAAAAAGGGAAAATGAAGGGGACCCAGGGAAATAATCTTTCCAGCAGAAGATTGATGAATTTAGATGTCTCTTCTCATAGTCCCTTCTATAGAAATCCTGAGGGGTCTTTATATTAGGTTCATATTAGGCATCTGCAACAAGGAAGTGGAGGAAGGAAATTCCATCGACACTTAGAATGAGACATTCTACTCTTCCAGTAGAATTGCTATCATTCACTACTATTCTGCCCAAACTGGCCCCCTCTGACTAGCAAACTCCACCTCCCTTTTCCTCTTTAATATCAGTAATAGACAGCCAAGGACTCTAAGGACACCTCCAGCCCTATGTCTGACTCTGACTCATATCTTTCTACCTCGTGTACCCCTAGTTTAGCTTTGCCCACCCTTTCTTTTCTACCTTCTGGAATTACTGTACCACAATCAAAACCTTCTCTTGTTCTAGACTCAGATCTCAGGTTTCTTCTGTATTTTAGCACCGAGTACATATTCTTCCCCTTGCTACCTTTAGATTTGCCATGCTAACACTTTTAAAAAAATTTTTACTTTTTTTTATTTTTTAGAAAAATTTTCCATGGCTACCTGATTCATGTTCTTTCTCTCCCCCCGCCAATAGCCGGCACACATTTCCATTGGGTTTTACATGTGACACCTTTTTTCTTAAGAGCATCACACTATCCAAATATATGACACAAATCAAATTCTTCTGGCTATTTGCTGGCCCTGTCTCATGTACCCTACATAATCCTGTCATTTCTGACAATAAGCGCTAAAGCTCCAATGACCAGCTTCCAAACAGGGACAGGCTGAGGACTAGTCATGCATCTGAGTTAACATGGGACTCAATATAACACATTTCCATCCAATTCCATTTGGAATAAGTGTGAGACTAAAAATGTATGGAATTTAGAATGCAGTTATAATAATCGTCTTCCTAAAAAAAAGTTTTAAAATGGTGACTGGACTCCCAGAGGAACCCACAAAAATTTAGTTTAACCCAAAGGAAGAGGTGCTGATAGTATTGTTACTTTAGGAAAAAAGGGAATTCTGTAGTGCTTAAAAAGTAACATGATTCTTCTGGGCAAAAGAAAATAAATATTGGATTGAGAATCAGGAGACCCAGGTACTAGTTCCACTTCTGCAATTAACTTATAAGATTTAAGCTAAGTTACGTTAACCTTTCTAGGCCTCAGTTTCCTTTTCTGTAAAACAAAAGTGTTGGATTTATTGATCTTCAAAGTCTCTCTAAGCTCTGAGATTGTGATTTTAATGGTTCAGGATAGCATCTGGTCCCAATAGAAAACTCTAATAACATCAGCTTGAATGGGGATCTAATATTCATTGTGGTGCGCAGAATATTCATGACTCTGACAAAGGATGCCTAGTGCCTACACTGAAACACAGATTTAAATTTATTAGAGAAATGGCTGCTGTCCAGATGTTCCTACAACAGAACTGCCACCACCTTTCCTGAGACATCAGCCAGACCTGACAGCTGGAACACAAAACAAGTTTTTAGTCAGAATCAGGTTGAGAAAGGTTTGGCTTGGCTTCTTTTGAATACAGATTTCCAAGCTGTTTACTTTAAATCAAGGTAGATTTGATTTTTAAATTACTGGCCAGGAATACTTTATTTTTTTTTTCCTTCCAGGAATTCATTCTTGTTTATTATAACCTTAGAACATAGTTTTCCCATTGGAGACAGAGGTTTCATTTTTAGAAAATATACAGAATGTACAAGAAATATGCACATGTAGTAATTTTTTGTGTTATCTTAGTTATCTATTTCAAATATATTTTTAAAAAAATTTAAAAACAGACCATAAGAAACTTAAAAATGGCAGTTTATACCACTAAGGCATGTCTTTATCTTCCTCTGCCTGTATAAAAAGGTTAAAAATATGACTTTAGTTCTTTTCTATTCCTGATTTCTTAAACTAGAATTAATTTACCCAAAGAAAAAAATTAAATACAATGAAAATTTTAGAAGTTTTACTCATATAAAATATTATAATCTTAAAATAATAAAATCTTAAAACTTTTAACCAGTGCCTTTTTTTTTCAGCACAGATATTTCTTAATATCAACTACTACCCTTCACAGGACCTTCTCTAATAACAAAGAAAAACAATTAAACTAAACTAAACAACAAACTAGTGGATTCTCCTATGTTACACCACATTTCACATACACAGTTCTCTCCCTCTCTTCCAAGAAAATGAAAGTGTATTTCACCATCTTTTCACTAGAACTAAGACTGGTCATCACAATGAATTTGAGTTCAATTGATTTTGGTTTACACTATTATACTGATTTGTATTCTTTTTACTTAATTCTATGTCAGTTCATATAAAATTTTCCATTCAGCATGGATTTTCTTTTAAATTTACCTTGTTTTAAAATCCTTGGAGACTATTATAATAAAAAATGCTCTAAATCACCACTGATTAGAGAAATGCAAACCAAAACAATTCTTTGATGTCATTTCACATCCTTCAGATTGGCTAAAATGACAAATATTCAAGGCAATGTGGAAAAAATGCAGACTGTAATACACTGTTGGTGAAGCTATGAATAATCCAATCATTTTGGAGAACAATTTGGAATTACACCCAGAGAGTTATAAGACTGTGTATACTCTTAGATGCAGCAATATGATTGCTGGGTCTGTTTCCCAAGGAGATTAGAGAAATAGGAAAAGAACCTCTTTGTTCCAAAATATTTATAGCAGTTCTCTTTGTAGTGGCAAAGAACTGGAAACTGAGGGGAGGCCCATCATTTGGGGAAGAGCTAAACAACTTGTGGCATATGATTGTATGGAATACTGCTGTGCCATAAGAAATGATAAGCAGCCTAATTAAAAAAAAACCCAAAACTTGAAAAGAACTAAATGAGATAACAAAGAGCGAAATGAATAGAACAAAGAGAACATTATACACAGCTACAGCCTTTAATACTTGAAAAATAAATTGTGAATGTTACCTCCAGAGAATGAACTGAAAAATGGAAACATGAAAGGCATAATCTCTATATACATATCTGTCTCCCAGATGACGCTTTCCTTGATGTGGGGAGAAAAGGGAAAGAGATACTTGTATATAAATTCTATTAAAACTTTTTAAATAATCAATGTTCTCACCCCACTCCTGTCCAATTATACTATTTAAAAGAAAAGAGTGCGTGGCGTAGGTGATATAGTGTGATGCTGTAATCGCACTAGGTGATTATGAATAAGGAACCTCTGAGATCTCAATAGTAAAATTTATCTCATAACATATTTATAATATGTGACACTTGGACTAATCTTACATGGAGGCAGAGTAGGGACCTAGTAGGGTATCATCACCTATTACTGGCCAGGTCTTATCATCTCTGACACTGACAAAACCTGGAAAAGAGGAAATCATTTTCTGTGTTCTACTTTTGACATAGATTCATTTCTTTGGTATTGCCTCATTCCTTGGCCAACTCACAACTCAGTCTTGCCAACAAGACTAAGCCCAAGGAACAGAAACAAAACTAGGAACATCCATGAAAGATACCTACATTAACACCTGTAGCTGTACTGATTTGTTTCAAGGCCATACCTGGCTCTTCTCTCCATCAGTTAGAACTTTTACAGTTTTGCTAAAGAAATAACAAGAGGGTTTCAAACACTGGCAGTAAAATTCCTTTTTGTCCCTGCTTTTATATGCTCTCTGCAAGCATTCCTGACATGTGTGAGTCTCTCACCTTCCTCAGGGCTCTTGACCTTAGGTACTGCCTTGCCACTCATACAGTTCCATCACCCTCTGACTAATAGTTCCCTCTCAAGAAGTCAAAAATATCTTCTACAGTTGCCTGCCATCATGCCTGAAATCCCAACATTGTAGAGTCATCCCTTTGGCTACATCCCATCCTAACATGGAACTCCTGGAGTTTTCTTTTAAATTGAAAATAGCTTTTAAAAGAATGATATACTAATCCTTATCATTTTCTGTAAAATATAGACAATAGCAGCACCTCCCTCATAGTGTTGTTTTAAGAATTAAACAAGATAATAGTTGCAAAGCAATTTGTAAACCTTAAAACTCTATAAAATAGTTTTATTATTATCATAAATTCTTATTAGTTTCCAGATTGCTCTTTACTACATAGCCAAGATTAAACAGGATAGATGACTAGAGTTTGTTGAATGGGAAAGTTGAGGAAAAGGGATATTTTATGGGGAAGAAGGGCAGGAGCCATCCCAGGAGGACACAAAGGAATGGGAAGATGAGCTGTACACATAGGTTAAATAAATAATCTCAATAAGATTGAAGGGTTGCTGGGAA
The DNA here is from genome assembly GCF_016433145.1 of Gracilinanus agilis. NCBI lineage: Eukaryota > Metazoa > Chordata > Mammalia > Didelphimorphia > Didelphidae > Gracilinanus > Gracilinanus agilis. Next base: position 152,750,050 of record NC_058130.1, read on the forward strand.
TCCCCACTGTCCCAGCATGAACATATCCTTCACTTTGTTCCACTATCTCAAATTCCACGTTAAAAATAATATCTTCTTTTAAGAAATAAAAATCCTCATTCAGCACCGTTCCTATCTTGAGACTTTTTTCAGGTGTCCAATCTTCCTGTTGCCTTTATCTAAGGTGTTCACCCAGGCCAGCCTTTCTTTGAAGCACCCTTTGTTTCCATGGGCCCTTTTCTCTCTCCCTCCTTCACCTCAAATCTCCCATTCCTTCAATGTTTCCCACCTTGGCTAGCTATTAGAAGAAAGACAATTTGATTAGACTAATAAACCCTCCCCGTCAGGATTCAGGGTCACACTAGAGTTGGGACTATATAACCAGATCAAAATGGATTATTCTTTGTCCTCCAAACACATTGTCTGTGCTTATATGCCTATGTTTGGGATGTCTACCCACCCCCTCTTCCATTTTCTATCCTGTTCATTTTAATTTTTGTCTGAAATATCTTTTAAAAAAAAGCTTTGACACATCTTTTACACTCTTATTTGTCACTAATATCTTTTTAAATCATCTCATCTTAAAAATATACCCCTCCTCATCTCTCCTGATCAGAGAATTATCCCTTGTAATAAAGATTTTAAAAGAATGAGAAATTAAAAAGTACTACACCACAGCAATGAAGGGAAGACATACATTTTCTCCTCTCTCCTTTAGGAGAGAGAGAATCTGGCATATTTATAATTATCCAGCATTCAATTTAATCTTTTTTGTTCTTTCCATTTCCTTGTTAAACTTCTATCCATTCTTTAAAACCTACCTCACAGTCTACCTCTTATACTAAGCCTTCCCTGATTTTCATCCCCTAGTTCTAGCTAGGAATAACCATCACTTTCTCTGACCTTCTCCCCTTCTATAAGACCCTTCTTTTTATACTTTTCTAATGATTTGTAATATTTGTGTATGACATATCCTCCTCCTACTTCCATAAGGGTAATGGTCTGAATTTATCTAAGTTTTATCCAGTATCTTTGCCAAGAAAAAACCCAAATGGGGTTCCAAAGAGTCTGACTTGACTGAAAAACAACTTAACAATTCCCTGCTAAAAGAGATAGGACTTGGCATCAAATTCTGGCTTTACCACTGTTGTGTGCAGATGCAAAGCATGGAATCCCTGCAAAGGTACAGGGAGAGCCTCACCCAGAATTCCAGGGGACCCCCCTGGAGAACTTTGGGTGAGGGGCAGTTGAGAAGGGTTGGGGACAGTTAATTTGTGGGAGTGGATGTGAGCAGAGACTCTGCTTGTTTCTCCTGACTTGGGGTTTCACCTGAGAAACCATTGTAGCATAAGCTAGTGATTTCTACTCATAGGGTTAGACTATTTGTTATTACTATTCTTTATTAATACAATTATATAATTATTTAGTGATTAGAGAGTAAGATATTTATTTATAGCAAGAGAGCCAGTTTTAGTTAAGTGCTTCATCCCTCCAGTGAGGAGGGGGAAGGGGGCATCAATTTAACAGTTCAGGGTCCCCTTTCCTTTATTCAAATACCTTCATTAACTTCTCTAATTTTCCTTGTTAATTCCTAATATAACTTTTTACCTTCAAATCTGTGCCTGATAATTATTTGGGAAGATACTTACAATTCAGTCTGTACATTTGGGTTGAATCCTGTTGGCTGCCAGTTTAAGATCTCCTCTGTCCTCAACAGTTAAATAAATAATTTCTATATATCTCCTCTAACTGACCTGAGAGGAATATAAATTTAAGAAAGAAACATTATTGGGGTTTCAGCCATAACAGAAACTCACCAGAAGAATCTTATTCCTGTCTTCATTACCAACTGAAGCAGAAGCAGTTAGAGGGGGAGGGGTTTGAGAATCAGGAGTGTTTTACCCCCTCCTTTCCTCACTGTAGCCTGTCAATCTCTGGCTCTTGACTTAAAGATCTATTTGACCCTGAAAACATTTATCTGCTTCTCCAAACTATCTGTTATTATCATCATAACACCACCCACTACTGTGACTTTGGACAAGTTATATTCCCTCTCTCAGGCTCAGTTTCCTCATCTATAAAATGAAGAGATTGACTAGACAATAGTCAACATTTCCTTCCAGCTCTAACTCTCTGAGCTGAGGAAACTTATCTTCTTTAAATTGACACCGTTCAATGATAGACCAGATGTCTTTTTATCTGAATTACTTGCCTTGACTACATCAAGTTAATTCATGACATAATTACCAGCATCTCCAGGTCACTGGCTCCTGTGCAGATGAAGTCCATGAAATTCATAGGAGGCTCCCTTTACTCTATAGAGGCCTGGCTCCAGCATTTATGTAATATCAGATAAATTATGTAATGCAATGATCCAGGAAAATTCTGAGGGACTTATGCTATCTACATCCAGAGAAAGAACGGGGAGAGCAGAAATCCAGAAGAAAAACATTTGCTTGATCACATGGTTTGATGGGGACATGACTGGGGATGTAGACTCTAAATGATCACTCTGTTGCAAATATTAATAATATAGAAATAGGTCTTGATCAATGATACATGTAAAACCCAGTGGAATTGTTTGTTGGCAACAGAAGGGGGAAGGGAGGAAGGAAGGGAAAGAACATGAATCATTTAACCATGGAAAAATATTCTAAATTAATTAAATAAATTTTAAAAAATTAAAAAAAATTAAGTTAAAAAAAGGCAAAAAAAAAAAAGATGAGTTATATAACAATCCATTTTGGTTTTCTTGTAAATCAAGAATTACTTGAAGATCCAGAGCCTGGGAGACTGGGAAGATGGTGGTAGTTTCAAGGGACATGATAATTACTTCTCAGATTTCTCATCTCCAAAATGGGGATAATAAATGTGCATCCTCTATTTTCTGAAGACTATTGTCAGGAAAATGATGTGTAAGTCTTTTTTTATCTATTACCTTCCATTTTCTTTTATTTTTTAAACCCTTACCTTTCATCTGTAAGGGGGGAAAGGGTTTTTTTTTTTGGTTGAATATTAAAAGGTTGGTTGCCAGGGGATTGAACAATTATCAATCCCCAATTAAGAATTAAGAATCAATCCCTCAAGTTAAAATGACTTTTATGGAAGTTTATTTACAAAATATAGGAGAGAGTGGAAGTAGAGAGATGAGAAGAGGGTAGAATAAGAGATTTGTATTTAAGTCTGGGCTTTACTCCGGCAGGGCTCCAGAGGCCCAACCAGAGCCTAAAAGTCAATTACCAAGGGCTTTTGCCACAAGGGCTTCTCCCAATCAAGGGAGCCTCTCAGAGGCTAGTACCTCCTGGGAAGTTAAAGGAGTCAGCCTTCTTCACTCACTACATGTAGTTCTAAGAGAGAGATTTAAGAGCAGTATCACCAAGGTCTCAGGGTCCCAGGTTCAGCACTCCTCCCTATCCAAGCAAGAACCAGAAGACTTCTGGCTCACTCAACTCTCTCTTTTTAAAGGGACCTCTTTTGTGTCACTTCCTGTGCCTTCCTCTTAGTTTGCATGTCCAATCACAACAAATGCTCTTCTTAGGACTGCCCAGGAGGCAGTCAGTAAATTCTGATTTGTTACTCATTCTAACACTCGTGGGTTACAGACCTCCCAACTTGTGAGTTAAGTAGAGATTTTTTTTACCTTTGGTGATTAATCTAAAGATGGGCAGGGTAGATTTAATCTCATTATCACATATCTTAGAATCTTAGAATCACTACTATGTATTGGTTCCAAATCAGAAGAGCTGTAAGAGATAGGCAATGGGGGTTAAGTGATTTGCCCAAGGCCACACAGCTAGGAAGTGTCTGAGACCAGATCTGAACCCAAGACCTTCGGTTTCTAGGCCTAGTTCTCAATCGACTGAGCCACCCAGCTGCCCCCATGTATAAGTCTTAAAATGCTATAGAAATGTGATTGATTTCATTATTATCTGAATGTACAGCATTGAAAGATCAATTCTACATTCCTTGTTGTTGTTGGGGTTGTGGGGGATTCCTCTATCTGTTGCCAAGGCCTGTCAATTTCACTTCGGTCACATCTCTCTCATACACCATCTTCTCTCCTCTGACATCCCCACTGTTCTGGTGGAGGTCCTCATCTCCTCATGCCTCCATTATTGCAATAGGCACTACTTGTTCCCCCTGTCACAAGTCTTTCCCCACTCTAGTCCATGGTCCTCTTAGTTGCCATAGTTACCTTCCTAAAGCACAGGCCTAATAATGTCATTCCCCCTGCTCATAAATTCCCAGAGGCTCCCTCTCAACTTCAAGGATCAAATATAAAATCAAATTTTTGGCATTCAGAGCCCCTCATGTCCTTCTTTCCCATTCCTACCCTTTCCAGTCTTCTTATGCCATCTACACCTCCCTTACTCCATCTACTCTGCAATTTGGCATGGCCAACTTCCTTGTTTTTCTTCAAATGCATCACTCCATCTCTTGATTCCAGGTATTTTCACTAGCTGTCCTCTCCTCTTCAGATTTTCTTCATCTTCATCTCTGTCACTGGACTTCCCTGGCTTCCTTTAAGTCTCAGTTAAAATCTTGCCTTTTAAAGGAAGCCTTTCTTGCTGCTCCCCCCTTTAATTCTTGTGCCTTTGCACTTTTGATTATCTCCGATTTGTCCTGTATGTAGCTGTTCTTATAGTGTCTCCCTTGTTAGACCTTAAGAGTAGAAACTGACTTAAAAAAAAAAAACTCTAACCTTTTGTGTTGGAATCAACACTGAGTAAGGGCTAGTCACTAGCCTGGGGTCAAACAGCAAGGAAATATCTGAGGCAGGATTTTAATCCAGGACCTCTTGTCTTCAAGCATGGCTTTCTGTCCATTGAACCATCTCCCTGCCCCCCCAGAGACTGTCTTTAGCTTCTTTTTGTACCTCCAACAATTAGAGACAACTGAGTAATGCAGTGAATAAATCCTGTTACAAGAGTAGGAAGTCTTAAATTGAAATCCAACTTGCATTACTAGCTGTCAGACCCTGAGTAAGTCACTTAACCTCTGCTTGCCTCAGTTTTCTCAACTGTAAAATTGTTGAGTTTGCAGAATGAGGGAAAAATCAAGGATTACTTGGAGATGATGAACCCAAGAGATTGGGAAGATTGTGGCACCTTCAAAATAAATAGAAAAGTTTGGAGGAATGATTTTAAGGGAGATGATAATCACATCTACTTTGTGAATGTTGAATCTGAGCTGTCAATAAGACATCCAGGTGGAGATATCTAAAAGGCAGTTAACAATATGGGGCTAGAGCTCAGCAAAGACATTATAAAGGCTAAATATATAGATTTAGTAGTTATCCATTTAGAGACAATAGGAAAAGATGAGAATCCCTAAAGGAGAAAGTGTGGAGAGAGAAGAGAATAAATAACACTAGAGAAAGAGCCAGAAAGCACTTTGGAAACCCCAAAGCATTATATAAATGGAATTGTTATTATTATTATTATTATTATCCAGATAAAAAGCAGCATTTCCCCAGATCCGGCTGATCACCATGGTGAAGATAAAACACAGTGCTCACACTGTGGAATTTCATATTAACTGAATGAAAACGAAATCAGATTTGTATATATGTTTCCTATAACCTGAATTCCTGAAGGGGGGAGAAACAAACCTAAAAGGCTAGGTTAGAAGCAAATAGCCAATTAACATTTAACAGCCTGAAAAGGGGTTTAACTTTGAAGCATTTTCCTGTTAATTAATGGCTTCTTTTGAGGTTATTGAGTTAGGCTGTGTAGGTCTGAGGGCTTTCACTTTATAGCCTTCTCAATTAAGGGGACCTTTGTTTGGCAAAATGTGGGTTTAAAGTAATTGGGTGTACAAATTAAAATACTATGCTCCAGAGGGAAAAAATTGTTCCCATAACTGTAGGTTAATTGCTAGTAACTGTTGCTCCCACGGCTTTGGTTATCGTTGATGAATGGCCTTGGAGGACAATAAAAAAGGTATAAGGGCTGTGGAAGGAATATTAGCAATTTTAACTCTTTAGCAGTAAAGATGGGCAAAAGGCAGTTTAACAGGGACATTGACATGTCCTCTTCTCCCAGTTAGGTGCCCAGTGCCCTCCTACTGCCTCCTGCCCAGAGTGCTTTGACTGTTAAGCAGTGGGAAATTACAAGACCAGGAGGCTTGATTTGGTGGTGTTCCTTCTAATGGCATTAAAAAAACAACAACACCTTACCTTCTTTCTTAGAATCAATGCTATGTACTGGTTCAAGGCAGAAGAGCAGGAAGGGCTAAGCTATGGGGGTTAAGTGACTTGCTCAGGGTCACATAGCAAGGAAGTATCTAAGGCCAGATTTGAACCTGGGGACTCCCAACTCCAGACCTGGCCCTCTATCCACTGAGTCACCTAGCTGCCCCTCTACTGCATTTTAAAATACAAAACCAATATAATAGTAAAACTGCTGAAAAGAAATATCATTATCCTTTGGAATTAAATATTTTCTAGCTATCTCTCTTTGGACAACTAGGTTGCCCAGTGGATAGAGCTGCTGGGCCTGGAATGAGGAAGACCAAATTCAAATCTAGCCTCAAACACTAGCTGGGTGACCTCTCATTTTCCTTATCTATAAAATGAACTGGAGAAGAAAATAGTAAACCACTCCAGTATCTTTGCCAAGAAAACCATAAATGGAACTGAGCATACCCTTTGATCTAGTACTAGCACCACTAGATCTGTATCCCAAAAAGATAATAAAAAAAGAGGAAAGGACCTATTTGTACAAAAATATTTATAGCTGCTCTTTTTGTAGTGGCAAAGAATTGGAAATTGAGGGGATGTTCATCAATTGGGGAAATGGCTGAATAAAGTGTGGTACATGTTGGTGATGGAATACTTTTGTGCTCTAAAAAATGATAAGCAGCATGATTTCAGAAAAAGCTGAAAAGATCTGTGGAAACTGATGCAGAGCAAAATAAGCAGAACTGGGAGAACATTGTGCACAGTGATTATCTGTGAAAACTTGGCTACTCTCAGCAATGCAATCATCAGGGACAGTCCTGAAAGACTTATGACAAGGAATGCTATCCACCTCCAGAGAAAGACTGGCTGGAGTTGTCTTTCCCATCAGCATATTTATGGTTTTATTTGGGGGTTTGGGTTATGTATGAGTTTGCTCTTACAACAATGACCAATATGGACGTGTTTTGCATGACAATAAAAATAAAATTTCAAAAAATGAAAAGAAACCAAAAAAAAAAAGAAAAACCCAAACGGGGTCATGAAGTGTTAAACATGACCAAAATGACTAACAACAACAAAATTCTCCCTTTGACTTTCCTTCTTTCAAAGTGTGGAGGCACAGAACTTGCCTTAGTTCTCAACATTTTTTCTTAGCTGGGAATCTGCAAGACCAAATTGTTGTTTAAGGTCTCTATCACTGATGGTGCAGTGAATAGTATTGTACTTGAAGTTAGGAAGATAGAAATTTTAGTCTTATCTAAGACATTTAACCCTTCAGCCTCAGTTTCTTTACCTGTAAAAATAGAGATATTAACACCTACTTTAAAGGGCTGTTGTGAGGCTAAAAGGAGATGACACATGTAAAATATTCTTCAGACCTTGAAAGTCAGTTAGTGAATCAACATTTATCAAGACCTCCTCATGTACCAGACTCTGGGCTAAGCACTGAATATACAAAGAAAGGCAAAAGAAAGTGCCTGTTCTCAAGGTGCTCTGTCTAATGGGAGAAACGCCATGCAAACAACTATGTACAAACAAGAAAAAAGACAGATGATGACTAGAAAGAAAGCACTAGAATCAAGGGGGATTGGGAAAGGTGTATTGAGAAAGCTGGGATTAGAAAGGACTTAAAGGAAGCCAAGTAAGTCAGGAGGAAGAGGGGTTGGTGAGAATTCCAGGCAAGAGGGACATGTCATGTACAAGAAATGGCAAGGAAGTTGTGTCACTAGGTGGAAGAAGGAGCAATTGTATAGGAAGAAAGAAGAACAAGAGAAAATAGTGTCCAAAAGAAGAGATGAAGCAATGGTGGATCAATGGTGAAAAGTGCTACAGAGAGGTCAAGAAGGATGAGAATTGATACATGGTCATCACATTTGACAACTAAGACATCACTAATAATTTGGAGAGGAGTTTCCAGGGACTGATGAGATAAATTTGACTGCAAAGGTCTGAAAAAAGAAGAGGAAAATATGCAGAAGTAATGTGTAGGCAGTTTCTTTTAAGGAAGTGAGCTGAGAAATAGAGGAAAGATCTAGGGTATACCATAAGGGGTTGGTGGGGACAATAACCTTTTCTTTTTTTAATGCTGGGTGCATAGATGTGTTTGTAGACAGAAGAGAAGGGAGAAGTGGAAAGGGAAAGCTTAAAGGTGGAGACAATCTACTGGAGGATATAGAAAGGGTTTAGATCAAAGTAATAGGTAGAGGAGATGGCCATGGCCACCTCAAAGACTGAAATAAAAGAGGAAGAGAAGAGGATTTGACATGATGGAGTTCTGAGATATAGAGACAAAGAGCAAAGATGAAAGTAAATGGCCTATTTCTCAATAAACAGGAGGTGAGATTTCTACTTTGAGGATGTGATATGAGAGGCTTGCGGAAATGAGTTGGCAGCAATTCAAAGAACTGGAAAATCTCAGCACCTCTGGGCCTCAGTTTGTTCACCTTTTAAGTGGAAAAGTTGGTCTAGCTTATAACTTAAGGTCTTTCCATCTAGGAAATTTTGTGATTTTTTGAAAGAAAAAAAAAAGCCAAATGAAGCCTACTAGAATATAATCCTATGCTTTGTTTCTAATTTTTTGTTTTGTAAACTGTTTTTTTAAAACCTTACCTTCCATCTTAGAATCAATACTGTATATTGTTTCCAAGTCAGAAGAGTTGTAAAGGGGTTAAGTGATTTGCTGAAGGTCACCCAGCTAGGAATTGTCTGAGGGCAGATTTGAACCCAAAATCTCCCATCTGTGGGCCTGGCTCTCAATTCACTAAACCACCCAGTTACCCCATTTTATAAATTTTTAAACAAATTTTTAAACATTTTAAGAAATATATTCATTTTTTTGCTAACAGAAATCATATGATCATCTCAATAGATGCAGAAAAAACCTTCAACAAAATACAACACCTATTCCTATTAAAAACACTAGAAAGGGAGAGAGTTGGGTAGCTCAGTGAATTGAGAGCCAGGTCTAGAGATGGGAGGTCCTAAGTTCAAATCTGGCCTCAGACACTTTCCAGCTATGTGACCCTGGGCAAGTCACTTAACCCCCATTGCTTAGCCCATACTGTTCTTCTGCCTTGGTTCCAAGACAGAAGATAAGGGTTTTAAAAAACAACAACAAAAAAAAACTAGAAAGCATAGAAACAAATGGGCCATTCCTTATAATGGTAAGTAGTAGTATCAACCTACAGCCATCAGCAAGTATCATCTGCAATGGGGATAAATTAGAAGCCTTCCCAATAAAATCAGCGGTGAAGCAAGGATGCCCATTATCACCACTATTATTTGATATGGTACTAGAATGTTAGTTTTAGCAATGAGAAAAGAAAAAGAAATAATGGAAAAATTAGAGAATTCTAGAACATCAACTAAAAATTAGTTGAAATAATTAGCAACTTTAGTAAAGTTGCAGGATACAAAATAAATCCACATAAATCGTCAGCATTTCTATATATTACCAACATTTTTTGGCAGCAAGAGATAGAAAGAAATCCCACTTAAAATAACTTTTGACAATATAAAATACTTAGGAATCTACTTGTCATGACAAATACAGGTATTATATGAACACAATTACAAAACATTTTCACACAAATAAAGTCAGATCTAAACAATTGTAAAAATATTAAGTGCTCATGGGTAGGCTGAGCTAATATAATAAAAATGATAATTCTATTTAAATTAATTTGCTAATTCAGAGTCATACCAATCAAACTACCAAATATCTATTTTCTAGAACTAGAAAAAAGAATAACAAAATTCATCTGGAAGAACAAAAGGTGAAAAATATCAAGGGATTTAAATGAGAAAAAAAAATGTGAAGGAAGGTGGCCAGATCTCAAACTGTACTATAAAACAGTGATCATCAAAACAGTCTGATACTGCCTAAGAAATAGAATGGTGGATCAATGATAGATTAGACATATAATAATCAGGGCTAAGTGAACTTAGCAATCTAGTGTTTGATAAATGCAGAGACCCCAGCTTTTGGGATAATAACTCACTATCTAACAAGAGCTGCTGGGAAAATTAAAAAATGGTATGGCAAAAACTAGGTATAAAAATATTTCATACCCTATACCAAGATAAGGTCAAAATGGATATATTATTTAGATATAAAGAGTGATACCAATAAGTAAATTAGAGGAACATAGAATAGTTTATCTGACAGATTTGTGGAAAAGGAAAGAATTTATGACCAAACAAGAGATACAGAGTATAATGAGTTGTAAAATGAATAATTTTGATTATATTAAATTTAAAAGCCTTTTGTACAAAAAAAAAAGCCCTAATGTAAACAAGATGAAGGGAAACAACAAACTGGGAGAAAAGTTTATGATAAATTACTCCAATAAAGGTCTCATTTATCAAATTTATAGAGAACTAAGTCAAATTTATAAGAATGCAAACCATTGCCCAATTGACAAATGGTCAAAGAATATGAACAAGGAATTTTCAGACAAAGAAATCATAGCTATCAAAAATCATATGGAAAAATGTTCTAAATCACTCTTGAATAGAGAAATGCAAATTAAAATAATGCTGAGCTACCACATTGCACCTATCAAATTAGCCAATAGGACAGTAAAGGAAAGTAATAAATTTTGGAGGGGATGTGGCAAAATCTGGACACTAATGCATAGTTGGTAAAGTTATGAATATGAGGACAATTTGAAACTATTCCGAAAGGGCCATAAAATTGAGCATACTCTTTGATCCTGTGATACTACTATATACCAAAGAGATCATAAAAGGGAAAAAGGACTGATCTACTTGTACAAAAATATTTATAGCTGCTCTTTTTTTGTGGTGGCAAAAAATTGGAAATTGAAGGAAAGTCCATTAAATGAGGAATGGCTGAACAAATTGTGGTATATGTTGTTGATGGAATACTATTATACTATGAGAAATAATAAGCAGGATGATTTCAGAAAAAGCTGGAGAGATATACATGAACTGATGCAGAGTGAAATAAGCAGAACTGGGAGAACATTGTACACAATAACAGCAATATCATACAATGATCAACTATGAAAAACTTGATTACTCTTAGCAATGCAATGAGATGTGACAATTTTGGTGGACTTCGGATGGGGAATGGTATCCACCTCCAGAGAAGAACTGTTGGAGTTGGATGAATGAGGATCAAAGCATACTATCTTTCACATAAGTGTATTAGGGTTTTGTCTTTATGTGAGTGTGCTCTTACAACAATGACTGGTAGTGTGTTTTGTTTGCTTTTTAAAAATCATATTTTGAAGAAAAATATTCAGAATATATAATATAATTTGAGATTGAGTACTGCTAGGTTTCCTTTGTTCCTACATCCTTCATTTTTTTTGAGTCTTTTAACCTGATGTTCCTCCATATAAATTTTGTTACTATACTATGGAATAACTTGTTTGATTGATATTATCCTAAATCTGTAAATTTTTAATGTCACCATTTTTATTATATCAGCATGACCCAACAATGAGAGTTTTAAAATCTCCTCAATTATTTTACTTTATTTCTATAAAAAATGTTTTGCAATTGTGCCATGTAAGTCTTGGTACCATAGCAATAGATTTCAAAATGCTTTATACATTATGTAGTTACAATGAAAGATATTTTTTGTATCTTCCTGCTGGATTTTGTTACTAAGATAAAGGTTGTTGATTTTTATGGATTTATTTTATATTTTGATACTTTGCTGAAGTTATCATTTCAATTAAAATTTAATTAAATCTCTAGATTTTTTCCATGACATCATCTGCAATTTGTAGTAATTTTGCTTGTTCTTTTCCTGTGCTTATTCTTTCCATTTCTTTTTGCTTCATTGCTATAATTTGGATTTTTAAAAGTATATTAAATAATATTGGTGCCAAATAGATATCTTGCTTAACCTCTGATCTTTTTCATAAAAGTCTCTAGCGTTTTTACATTACAAATACTAGTTCTTGGATTTTTATGAATATTGTTTACCATTTTGAGAAAAGGTCCAATTATTATTCTTATGCTTATTGCATCTATTAATATAATAATATGATTTTATATTTCTTTTTAGAATTAATATTGCCTATTGTGTTTACAATTATCCTAATGTTGAACTCTCCTGGAATTCCTGTTATAAATCCAACCAGTTACAACAGATAGCTTTTGAATGTGTTGCAGTAATCTCTATACTAATATTTTATTCAATATTCTTGCATCAATATTCATTAGAGATCTTTATCTAGAGTTGTTTTTTTTAATCTGCTTTCTCTCACCCTGGTTTAGGTGGAACCATATCATTTCCCCCCCAAAATCTGATGATACATTATTTCTCTATTTTCCTTAACAGTTTGTGTATAAATGGAATTTATTTTTCTTTGAGCGTTTCATAAAGTTCTCAGTAAATGTTAGCCTATTTCTTTAAAGTTATCAGTTTTGCTGGCATGTAATCTGTAAAAATTAAATTTGAGAATTTATATTATTCATCTGTTGTAATTTGTCCTTTTACATTTTGATGATGATTATTTGGTTTTTCTTTTTTAAATCAAGTTAGCTAATAGTTTGTCTATTTTATTAGTATTTTTAGAAAACCACCTTCTAGATCAATTCAATAGTGTTTTTGTTTTTATATATCCCTTTTATCTTCAGAGTTTTTTTTATTTTTGTATATATGTAAAACTTTTGACTTGTTGCTTTTCTAGAGATTTTATAGTTATTTGCCCAATTCATTAATCGCTGTTTTTTTAAAAAAAAGAACATGTTTTGAAATATAAATTTCTTCCTCAGCATGATTTTGGCTGCATTCCACAAATTTTGGTATGTTGTTTCATTGTTTTGATTTTCTTTGGTAAAATTTTTATTGTTTCTACAGTTTATTATTTGACCCCATACATTCTTTTTTTTAAATTTAAACATTTATTAATATTCATTTTTAACATGGTTACATGATTCATGCTCCTACTTTCCCCTTCACTCCCCACACTCCCCCCACCCATGACCGTCACACATTTCCGCTGGTTTTATCATGTGTCATTGATCAAGACCTATTTCCAAATTGTTGATAGTTGCATTGGTGTGGTAGTTTCGAGTCTACATCCTCAATCATGTCCACCCCAACCCATGCGTTCAAGCAGTTGTTTTTCTTATATGTTTCCTCTCCTGCAGTCCTTCCTCTGAATGTGGGTAGTGTTCTTTACCATGAATCCCTCAGAATTGTCCTGGGTCATTGCATTGCTGCTGGTACAGAAGTCCATTACATTCGATTTTACCACAGTATATCAGTCTCTGTGTACAATGTTCTTCTGGCTCTGCTCCTTTCACTCTGCATCAGTTCCTAGAGGTCTTTCCAGTTCACCTGGAACTCTTCCAGTTTATTATTCCTTTTAGCACAATAGTATTCCATCACCAGCATATACCATAATTTGTTCAGCCATTCCCCAATTGAAGGGCATACCCTCCTTTTCTAGTTTTTTGCCACCACAAAAAAAGCAGCTATAAATATTTTCGTACAAGTCTGTTTATTTATGATCTCTTTGGATTGACCCCATTCATTCTTTATAACTTTCCCTGGCTCTCTCTCATGCACAGAATTCTCTTCCTCCTCATCTCTATCTACTAACTCTCTTGGCTTATTTCAGTTCTCAACTAAAATCCTATCTTCTGTGAAGACTTTCCCAATCCTCCTTAATATTAGTGCTTTCCCTCTGAGATTATCACAAATGATACTTTATATGCCTTGTTTGTACAGTTGTTTGCAAGTCCTCACCTCTATTAAAGAGTGGTCTCTTTGAAAGCAGGTCCTATTTTCTGTCTGTATTTTCAGTTCTTAGCACAGTATCTAGCATATAGTAGGAGCTTAATAAATGTTTGTTGACTGACTATGTCATTTAAGTGCAAAAATTTTTTAAGTTATTTTTATTTATTAGAATTTTTGCTCTATTTTAGTTGTAGCCAATAAAATATATTTAATATTTCTATTTTGCTGCATTTGTTTTAATTTTTACAAAGGTCGAAAAAACAACTGACAAAACATATATATGCATTCCCATTCAATGATCATCAAAGGTTTATCATATCTAACTTTTCAAAAATTCTGTTCAAATTTTAAAAATATTTCTTATATTTTTATACCTGTATTGTTTATATTTTGACTAGATTTGCCTAAGTTTAAAAGGGTCACATTAAGGTCTCCAACAACTATTATTTTGCTATTTACTCATGCAGTTTAATTAGAGTTCTTTCAAGTATTTAACCTTATTTCAATATGGATGAAACCAAAGGAAGAACTCATCTTTAAAACCATCAATGCACCAGCTACTTTCCCATAACTCTATTGTTAGATGAAAGCAAAATGAATAGATTTGCTAGTGGGTCCACTTTTCTATGTGTCAGAAAAGAGATTGTATGAGTATGTGATTTGGTTGGTATGAGATGTGTCGGTGCAGAAATTACATGATTTGGCAACAAACTGAATATGTAGGGTGAATGAGAGTGAGGAGTTGAAGATAACACTGATTGTGAACTTGGGTGTTTAAAAGGATGATGTTGCCCTTGATAGAACTTAGGAAGTTTGAAGGAAAGGTGGATACAGGGAGGTGGGAAATATAATGAATTTTGTTTTGGACATTTAAAATTTGAGACATCCATTGGATGTGCAAGGCGAAATTTCTAATAAGAGTTTACATTGCTAGAACATGGAAGAGAAGTTAAAGTTGATTTTATACACACAAATACATATATCTACATCTATATCTATGTATATGTAAATTTATAATATCTCATAGAAAGTAAGCTCCCTGAGGGTATAGATTTTCAATTGCCATATACATACATAAATCTATATATGTAGAGATCATCTATAAATGTCTATGTGTAGGTATATATGTGTATGCAATCATCATGAGGTCATCAAATGAGAAGTATACTGTATAAAGAGAAGAGGACTTAAGGCAGGGTCTTTGGGATATGCTCACCATCAGGGAGAGCATGAGCTTGAAGGAATTTTTAAAGTGATTTGATTTTGTTGAGATCCTGCCAAACTGGATGAGATGTTGGAGTGAGAAGGGTATAAAACTTTGGGGAAAACACAGTCATCCAGTCTCTACAAATGTCCTACATCCTTTGCCCACATCATGCAAGAGAATTGTGGGAAACTAACTGATGCATTGATAGTTTTCAGAGAACATCAGGCAACAAAATTTTTTTTGTTATTTCTGTCCTAGATTTTACATAGGGGTCAAAGGAAACTCTGAAAGCTTAATAATGAGGGACAGCTAGGTAATGTATGGGGTCTGGAGTCAGGAAGACTCATCTTCATGAGTTCAAATCAGGCCTGAGACACTTCCTAGCTGTGTGATGGGCAAGTCACTTAAACCTCTTTGCCTAAAAAAAGTTTAATAACCTTTTTTCATTTAAAATCTACCCCATTTGCATACATATATAAATTTAATAAAGCCTCCAAAATGACGTTAATTCACTGTTGATTAACAAGCACTCATTTAGCACTATGTGCCAGCCACTCAATTGAACATTAGAGACACCAGAAAAAGCAAAAACATAGCTGCTTGCTCTTAAGGAGCTCACATTCTAATGGGAGAAACAACAGGTAAATAATGAAGCAAGTTATATGTAGTATTGAGTAAATGGGAGATAATATCAGACAAAGAGCACCAGGGAAGGAGTTTAACAATCACCTGAAAAGGCCTATCGTATAAAATAAGATTTGAATCGAGTCATAAAGACTGTCAGGAAAGCAGAGGCAGAGGGCGAGAGAGAGAAGTATTGTCAGTGTCTTGGGTGGGAGATAGAATGCCATGTGCCAGAATGGCAAGTAGGCCTATGTAGCTATTTCATCAAGAATTAAGGATAAGAAGAGTAAAAAAAGTAGGAAGAAACCAGATGTGTCAACAGAAGACTTTATACATTGAGTTCTCATTGGCCAGTCTTCTATGAAATATATTTGGTCTGGAAGTATATTCGGTAGCACTGATGTTTGAGTCCTAATTTTTTTTTTCTAAAAATGCTATTTAATACAGTTTTTTTGATGTTTAGTTTTTAGCCTTATCTCAACATGGATAAGCCTAATGGATAAACCCATCTTGAAAACCATCAATGCATCAGTTAGTTTCCCACAATTCTCTTGCTTGATGTGGGCAAAGGATGTAGGACATCTGTAGAGACTGGATGACTGTATTTTCCCCAAAGTTTTATACCCTTTTCACTCCAACATCTCATCCAGTTTGGCAGGATCTCAACAAAATCAAGTCACTTTAAAAATTCCTTCAAGCTCATGCTCTCCCTGATGGTGAGCATATCCCAAAGACCCTGCCTTAAGTCCTCTTCTCTTTATATAGTATACTTCTCATTTGATGACCTCATGATGATTGCATACACATACATACCTACACATAGACATTTATAGATGATCTCTACATATATAGATTTATGTATGTATATGGCAATTGAAAATCTATACCCTCAGGGAGCTTACTTTCTATGAGATATTATAAATTTGCATATACATAGATATAGATGTAGATATATGTATTTGTGTGTATTGTAATGCAAGGTGGCTAACAGAAACTTTTTGCTTCTGCAATTTCTAAGGGTCACAAAATGTCAGTTAAACATCTTAGAATATTCAGAAAGTCAGTTAGAACTTAAAGCAATAAATAGAGGGGAAGTTTCAACTGATGAGGCTTTTTTGCCTTCTGGCTTTCACTGTGGCTGGAGGCTTTTGCTTTGGCCTTTCGGCTTTGGCCTAATTGCTTCGGCCTTGGCCTGTGCTTATTTTGTTTTGGGGAAATTTGGACCTATCTCATTTCTCTGGACCTCTCCCTGATCTCCCATCTCCATCCCTCCCCTTCCCTGATTTCCTTTGGGTTCTGGTTGGAAGGGAGGGCTTGGTGATTGAATATAGTGGGTTTTAGTTTCTTTAGATAATTGGAATATCCTCAAATAAGTTATCCCTAGGTTTGATAAAGACTTTATTTAAAAGGCAGTCAAATCTTCCTGACTGGGAGAGCCAGTCGCTCTCTCTGTCTAAACCTCTCCGTGACCCATTCCCCACCCTTACCCCTCTCCCTAGCAGTAATGGCGCTATAGGAAGTTTGAGTTTAGAGACAAAAGACCATATGCAACACAGAATCAATGATAAGTGTACATAAAATACTGAGGATTCTTTATTACCCCTAGTGCCAGTGAAGTCCAATGACAGTGGAGAACCATTAGTTACTCTAGAAATTGGGGGGTTACACTATGAAGGACTAGTGGACACTGGTGCGACTTGTTCCGTTTTGTGCAAGGCACCCAAAGGATGCCAATATCAAGGCAGTTTGAGAGTAAGAGGAGCTTCTGGGGTAGCACAACAAGTCCTGAAGCTAAAAGTTAAAATGATAAAATTCGGACCTCTAACTCTTGAACACACCTTCTTATTGATGCCATCACGTCCTTCGAACCTCGTGGGACGAGATCTCCTATGCAAATTGGCTGCCACCAGCCAATGTCAACCAGATGGACAAATTTATCTCCACCTACCCAAGAGATCTCTGAAACACCATCCCATTTTATTTTTAGACCCATGTAGTGAGGAACCATCATACCAATCAACTGATAACATTTATAAGGTTCCTGACGATATTCCTGATTATGTGTGGGCTAAAAATTCAAATGAGGTGGGCAGGATATTATCAGGAACCAGTAAAAATAGAGGTAAAAGAAGGTTTACCTCCAAGAATTCCTCAGTTCAGACTTAGCCCAGTGGCGATAGAGGGAGTGAAACCCATCATAGAGAGTTTATTAAAGCAGGGTATATTGAAATATGGCTTTTCACAATACAATACACCAATCATGCCAGTAAAGAAAGCAAAATTATCTCCTAATTGGAAGACTCAATGGCATTTAGTACAAGATCTCAGAGCAATAAACAACCATGTGCAAAAGACCTATGCTGTGGTAGCAAGTCCATCACAAATCATAGCAGCAATACTTCCCGAAGCTGCTTGGTTTACTGTTCTGGACCTGAGCTCTGTGTACTTCTCTGTTCCCTTGCACAGAGACAGCCAGAAGCTGTTTGCTTTCACATGGGAAAGCAAATCCATCCAATGGACCCGTCTGCCTCAGGGATTCTCAGATTCAGCTTCAGTCTTCTGTCAAATTCTGCAAAGAGACCTTGAGTTGATAACTTTCCATAACAGCAAAATGGTACATTATGTTGATGACATCCTGCTAATGTCACCATCTGCTGAAGTCTGTTATAAAGATAGTGTACACTTAATCAAAGAGCTAGGCAAAAGGGGCCATAAAATTTCCAAATCAAAACTTCAATTTGTGATGGAAAAAGTAAATTATTTAGGATTCATCCTAGAAAAAGGCTCCAGAAGAATTTCCCAAAAGAGAACACAAGATATACAAAATTTGAGTTTGCCTAAGACCAAAAGGCAGCTCAGGGCAATTATAGGAATAACGAGTTTCTGTAGAAACTGGATTCCAGGTTATGCTCACATCGCAAGACATTTGATAGAACTAACCAAGAAGGAAGTTCCAGAACCGTTAAAGCTGAATAAAAATAATATCCATGCATTAGAGAAATTAAAATCACTTACTCTATAAGCTCTAGCCCTAGGTATCCCTGATCATGACAAACCATTCCTACTGTATGTGCACGAAGATAAAGGGATAGCTTCTAGTGTTCTCACACAAACATTCGGGAATAGACTTAGACCAGTTGCTTTCTATAGCTCTAAATTAGATTCAGTGATTTGTGGTATGCCTAGTTGTCTAAGAGCCATAGCTGCTGTAGCCATCATGATTAGAAAGTCTTCATCCTTGGTGTTAGGGGATTGATTGAAAGTATTTTCCCAACACCAAGTGGAATCTACTTTGAGAAACACCAACTTACAGGTGTTCACTTCTCAAAGATTATCACGATACCAAGCAATATTGTTGGCTAGTAAAAATATAACTTTTCACCGGTGCAGAAACTTAAATCCTGCTACTCTGATTCTAGATTTACCTCTGGAAGGAGAAAGTCTACACATCTGTGAAGATGCACTTAACATCGTGCATAAAACAAGACCTGATTTAGACGATAAGCCAATGAAAGACCCCGATATTACCTTATTCACAGATGGATCGTCATATATAGTAGACAATCAGAGATATACCGGAGCAGCCATAGTGACAGCCTCTGAAACCCTTTAGTACTCATCATTACCATCTACCATGAGAGCTCAAGGAGCAGAATTAATGGGTCTGATCCATGCCCTGAGAATTGCAGAAAATCGCAAAGCTAACATTTTTACCAATTCTCTTTATGCTTTTACAGTTGCTCATCATTCCGGTGAAATCTGGAAAAATTGAGGCTTCCTTACTTCCAATGGAAAACAGATAGCATATGGGAATTTAATCAATCAGTTGTTGGACACAATCCAATTACCAGCCCAAGTGTCAGTCATTCATTGCAAGGCTCATACTAAGATCCAAGGGCCAGTGGAATCGGGAAACAAACGTGCAGATATCACAGCCAAATACACAGCGAGGAATGGACCACTTACAATTCTGAACTTATCTTTGGTGGAGGAAAATGACCTCAAAAATGCATACTCCCCAAAGGAAGTGAAGAATTGGAAGAAACATCATGGTGCATACTTAACTAACGGAGTTTGGCTGGGGGCAAATGAGAAACCTATGTTGCCTAGATCCCTGTATTTCACCTTTTGCAATGCACTACACCAAAAAGGGCATTATGGAAGTCTGGGCATGGCAGATTCCATCAATACGTATTGGAATGCAAGGGGCATATATGAAGTTGCTATGAGAGTTTCACAGAGGTGCAGAATTTGTATGCAATATAACCAGACAATTACAAAAATCCACAGTCTGGGAGGCAAACCGCTAGCCTATACACCATTTGAATGCTTACAAATTGATTACATCACAATGCCAAGGAGTCAAGGTTATAGATATGCTTTAGTAATAGTGGATAGATTAACTAAATGGCCAGAAGCCTTTCCAGCAAAACGTAACACCTCAGCTTTTGTTGTGAAAATCTTACTGAGAGAATTAATACCTAGATTCTCTATACCATTACATATTGCGTCAGATTCTGGGTCTCATTTCGCGAATAAGATTTTAGCTACAGTTGATGAAACATTAGGAATTAAAAGACATCTTCACTCAATATTTAGACCCCAGTCAAATGGACAGATTGAATGGGTGAATAAATCTCTGAAAAATCTTGTAGCAAAATTTTGTGCAGAATCTCACATGAAATGGCCTGATGCATTACAGTATAAAATCAACTTTAGCTTCTCTTTCATGTTCTAGCAATGTAAACTCTTATTAGAAATTTCGCCTTGCACATCCAATGGATGTCTCAAATTTTAAATGTCCAAAACAAAATTCATTATATTTCCCATCTCCCTGTATCCAACTTTCCTTCAAACTTCTGTTACGATTAAAAATAATAAAGGCTGATATAAATATAGAAATTAGTATTTTAATTAAAGCCATGGCCATGCTGGTAAAATATATATAAGACCACGCCTGTAAGATTTCAAACTGCCTCCGCCATTTTACCTTTTGTGCCTTCCCACACCTGCTAGCTCAAGGGGGCTTACTTTCAGATTTCCTTTCATTTAAACTGTCCTCTGCGTGGTGACGCAGGCGTCCCCATGCCCAAAGAACCGGAAATGGAAACCCATTGGACCATGGGAAATGTAGTTTGATAGTTCCCACGTGTCCATAGAAAATATATATATACTTTTAAATGGCATTTCCCAAATTTCAATTAACATTTCCCACTGAGGTCCGGCAAAAAAATAGTTGGTCTTTTTTCTTTGCTCGACCTGTAAACATAAGACAACTTCTAAAATTTTAGGAATTTGGGGGATAAAAGAAATGGATAAACAAATGGATAAAACTAGCCTCATTGCCAAAAAACCAATTTGGGGGCAGTCCCCTATTGGTATATTAGTGTACAATTAAAACAATATATACAACTCAATTTCCACTCCCCATAGTTCAATCAACTGCACCCCAAAGTTCAGTTTTGGTCTTCATGGTACAGTGAAGGCTTTTCAGACATCTTCATGGTGTCTTCACCAAACAGGTTCATCGTCTGGATTCTGGGGAGATGGCAAGATCCTTATCCTAAAATTATTCTCAAAAGAATTTAAACTTTACATTATAGATTATAAAACATACATTTTCTTCTGAGAGTTACACATTTCCTAAGTTCTATCAAGGGCAACATCATCCTTTTAAACACCCAAGTTCACAATCAGTGTTATCTTCAACTCCTCACTTTCATTCACCCTACATATTCAGTTTGTTGTCAAATCATGTAATTTCTGTACCAACACATCTCATAAGTCTGTTGCTTTTTCCAAACATACAGAAACTGTCTGAAATCAAGCCCTCCTCATCTCTTATCTGAACTACTACATCTGGTTCCATTTCCCTGACTCAAGTCTCACTCCAGCGTATCCATCCTCCACTCATCTGCCCCCCAAATTTCCTTTTAATGAGATCAGACCATGTCATTCTCCTTAATAAATGTGGTGACTCCCAATCATCTCTAGAATTTAAAATAAACTTCACTTATTGGCATTTAAAATCCATCACAATCTAATTCCAAGCCAATCTTACAGATTTATTACATGTTATTCCCCTTTACAAATTGTACAAGCCCAGTCATTGTCTGTTCTTCATGTCTATACTGCACTAGAGTCTTTTTTCCACCTCTTAGAATTTCTAATCTTCAAAAATCACAATTGGGAGACAGCTAAGTGACTTAGTGGATAGAGAGCCAGGTCTGGAGATGGAAAGTCCTGGGTTCAAATATGACCTCACACATTTCCTAGCTGTGTGACCCTTGGCAAGTCAGTAAACCCCTATTACCCAGTCATTACCACTCTTCTGTCTTAGAACCAATACAGAGCATTTATTCTGAGATGGAAGGTAAGAATTAAAAAAAAAAGACACAATCATGCACCATCTTCTATGATAGACCTTTGTTGATCCAACCAGTGGCTAATGCTCTGACCCCGAAAAGCTCCTAAATCTATTTTGTATCTATTTGTATATACTTATATTTGTCATGTTTTCTTCCCACAAAAAAAGGAAGTTCCCTGAGGGAAGGGGCTGTTTTGCTACTGTCTTAATTTCCTCTGCCAGCTCTAATGGCTCATAGTAAGCACATATATTTTTTAATTGATTGAGTACTCCATTGAATGATATAAGAAGATTAAATCCTTATTCTCATTCTACACAATTCCTGGTCTGCCCAACTTTGCTAGAGAACTTCCTCTAAGTTTCCTAATATTATATAGTTAGCAGTATAGCAGGCAATCACAGAATCATAGAATTATAGCAGGAAGGGACACTAGAGAACATCCAGTCCAACCCCCTCATTTTACAAATGAGAAAACTAAAGACTACAGAGAGTAAGTGATTTGCCCAGAGTCATCCAGGTGGTAAGTGATAGAGATAGGATTTGAACCTATATTTTCTGACTTCAGAGTCAGTGTTCTTTCTATGTGCCATGTTGCAAAATTAGAAACATTATGGTTTCTAGTCCTCAAGTGATTGTTCATTGATGCACATTACTTAAATTCTGACTGTATGGGGGGCAGCTAGGTAGCACAGTGGATAGAGCTCCAGGACTGGAGTTGGAAGGAACTAGATTCAAAATCTGGCCTCTGACACTTTCTAGCTATGTGACTCTGGGCAAGTCACTTAATTCCAATTGCCTGGCTTTTCTCGCTCTTCTAAATTGTAAATCCCAGAGACAAAATTTTACTACTCTACTTGGGAGCATATGCACCCTATTTTGTTAATCAAGGGCAAGCTTAGATCATCCCTCATATTGTATCACATATTAAATTCTTAACTGGCTAGATAAATGGATCTCATCACATGCCATTTACAGTTCCTATGATTTGGAAGGAACAAAAGGTTATTCAATAGATTTCTATTTTTGCTTTTTAAACACATTGGGAATTATCTCTGTGTCTATATTGTATGACAGAGGTTCTTAACCCTTTTGTGTCATTGATGCCTTTGGCAGTTTGATGAACCCATCTCAGAATGATGTTTTTTAATTACCTAAGATAAAATGTAGACTATTTCAGAGAAAACCAATTATATTTCAATACAGTTATAAAAAATTTAATTCATATCCTTTAGGTTAAGAACCCCTGCTGTATAATATCTATATTGACTATTACCTATAAGACTTGCTGTACATAGTGAAGAACTAATTAACTGTACTAAAGCCACTGGAATCTCTAGCCACAGATAATGGAGATGACTCTAATGGTTCATATTACAAAATATGAGTCTCAATAAGACAAAGTAGAAAATAGATAAGCTGGTAAACTCTCATTTGAAGCTTAGCCCAGTGTCTAGTACAATGTAATTACTTAATAAGTACTTGTTGACTGTTTTATCTTCATTTGAGAATGCAAACAATTTAAAATAACATTGGGATCTTGTCCAAAAATCAAGCCAAATTTTTAGTTGCTAGACCAAAAGAATTGAATCTCCTATAAAAGGGCATGAAAACATGTTGAAAAAAATTTTTTCTTGAAAAGTATCTAGTATCTGAAACCCTTTCATTGAGGTCCCAACCTGAATATGCCATATTTGTCGATAAAGCAACAGAGATAGGGGGAAGCAATATATTAAAAATAAATTCCCTCAAAGGAAAGAACTGATAGGAACCAAGGAAGAAAATAGTAGTAAACCACATTGAAAAATATCCTAAACAAGTTTTGTTATCAATATTGGAAATTAGACTTGATCTAATGAAAAAACTATCAAGACAAGGGATCAGGTACAGGTTTTCTGTATCTGAAAAATAAATCTTCAAGAATAAGTAAGGCTCATCAAAAAGGGCATACTTATGATCTCACCATTGTGAGGTGAGTACTCACAGACCCCAGTTGCAAGCCAGCTATGCCTGCCTGCCCATTCTTTGTAATGCTTTTTTATTTCTTCCCATAAATTTACCACAAGGATATGACCCAACATATTATACACCTTGAAAATAAGACAGACAAATGAAATTTAAAGAAGGAAAACCCTGGATGCTTTTCTCTAGGCTGGGACAATTAAAGCCAGTTAGAAAAATCTATACTATTGCTCCCAATAATAAGCTAAAATTCTACCACTCAGTTCCTCAGAAACGATTCTGGATCCTTAATCACAAACATAATATATTCCAGGCAACATCACTGCTATTAAAAATCCTTCTTCCTAACAATTAACAACATGACTTCATAGGATTCTGTGAATTTAAACATGACCCTAAGGATATAAGTTCATAAGAAACATAAAAACTTTGTGAGCATAATTAAAATCTAAAATCAAAATCTTATCCCTACCAGTCCTATAACAATGAACCATTGAAATTCAGTTGAATGCATGTCCATATGGATTACCTGCTTCATTTGAATGTTTCTCAATTTGGGCAGTATAAAAACCCACCGGAGAACACAATCATCAATACCAATTCATCATAGCTACAAAGGTATGCCATGATTGTCCATCAATTTCTATTCACAATAAAAATCAAATACACCATGGATAAAAATTGTATCCTCAACTAATATCAACAACTTGATGTTATCCCAAACAATAAATGAATGTTACCAATTAGATGAATTTCAAATTCAATTTCCATCTAATTATAATTTTGAAGTCCATCAATTTCATATTACCTGCAAAGAATGTAAATTGCTCAGGACTACAATTCTAAATATAGTATCAATTATTCACATGCCAGAGGGTATTAACAAGTCTCTCAGCTAAATGTTCCCAATATCTGGTACTCCAACTCCTTGAGGGCAGAAACTATCTTTTGCCTCTTTTTGTATCCCCAGGGATTAATGAATGTCTATTGACCAACTGATTCTAGCTCTCTCTCTCTTTTTTTTTTTTCAAAATCCAGACCAAGATTCTAACATGGACTTTAAAATGAACAACTATAGGTCACTAGAGGACGTCTATCTGAGTCCCTTTTATAGGTTTATTATGTCAATCTGTTCTAGATCCTTTATAATTTTCTTTGGATTCCTACAATATAAAGGAACTCATTTTGAGTTTGGTATGGATCCTTATTTCATTTAATAAATTTAATAAATAATAAAACAATGATTAAGTATTTTTTATGGGTCAGATCATGTGTTAGGCACTTGGCAAATAGAGCCACACACACATACACACACAAAAACAACACAAAAACAGTCCTTGCCTTCAAGATGCTTTCTTTCTACTGAGGGAAATAACACATACATATACATGATATAAAGTAATTCAAGGATCTACCAAGCAGTAAAAAGTATTAGAGAAGGAAGGGCAGGGGGAGAGGAACAGAGAAGGCTCCCTGATGAAGGAGACTCCAGACTGATTTTTGGAAGAAGCTAAGAGGCAGAAGTGAGAAGAGGATGCATTTTAGACATGATCCTGGCCAAAGGCAGAGAACTGGAGATGGAACGCCTCACAGAAGGAAAAGCAAGTAGCCAGGAGACTAGAATATACAGCTTGTGAAAAGTTGTGCTTGTAATAGGAAATATGTCATAAGCCTAAGGAGGCACTCTTGAATGGATTTGCTCCTCTTGTGTTTGTTTAGTCGTTTTCAGTTATGTTAGTCTCTTTGTGACCATATGTGGTTTTCTTGGCAAAGATACTGAAGTAGTTTGCCATTTCTTCTCCAGTTCACTTTACAGATGAGGAAACTGAGGCAAATAGGGTGTTAAGTGACTTTCCCAGGATCACATAGCTGGTAAGTGTCAGAGGCTGGATTTGAACATGGGTTTTCTTGACTCCAGCACAGCATTCTATCTTCTGCGATACAATTAAGGAATGTCAAATTTACAATTGGCATTTCTTCAGACAAAGGTAATGAATGAATAGTTCTGCGGTCCCGCCAGTTCTGTTTCCCTAGAGTTGTGGCTATGTCAATGGAATACAGTTTACAGTATACTCTGAACTTGAAATATTTCTTTCTGGATACTGGTGGCATTTTTAACTTGATATGAAAGTTTGATTTTTAGTTACATTTCTGGGATTTTCCTTTTGAGGTTTCTTTCCATAAGTGATCCATGGATTTTTTTTTAACTTTGTTCATCTTTTTCACAAAATAAAAGTTAAAACAGTTCCACCAAGAAAGAAGTCTTGTCCATCTTCTTTCTCTCTATCCTTCATAGTTTTTCTCCAAACAGTATCTTTAGTATCTCGTAAGCCATCACCCTAAACCATTTTTCTTTAGGCTAGCTCATCATTACATTTCTTTTTATAACCTTTCTTTCAAAATACATGACAATTCTTACAAGAAATGAATTTCTACTCACTTTCTTTATCTTCTCTATACTATAATCTCATAGATCTCATAAATCAAAGGGGAAAAAATTCTCCTTGACAACCTAGGAAACAGCACCTCATACAGAAGCAGTTAGTTTGTAACTCTAAATTGCCAACCCAAACTTCCCTTTCCTCAATATTCAATTTGATTCTTAAAAATACAATAAGAGTAATTGTAGATGAATAGTGATAGTTTCAAGGCTGACTTTGAAAAACACAAGCTAACACTATGTTGAATTGTATTTTTGTTTTATCAAACATTTCCTAATTATATTTTTAATTATAGTTTGAGCCTAACTCAGTACATATTTGAGACCTCCTGTAGACCATAGTAAAGCTCGGTGAAATGAATGTTATGGCAATAAACAATTTCAGTAAGCTTACGTCGTCACAACTTTATATTAATTATCAGACAGCAATCAGATGAGGTTCCCTCTGTTATAACTTTCAGGAATTTATGTATAATTTCAACATGCGTAAGAGATACCAAACTGGAATGTCATTGAGGTGCAATTTCATTGTGCTAAAATTCTGTTTTATAGCAAACAAAGGAATTGTGGGGCTTTACATTCTCTCCATCTTTCAGTCAAATGTCCAGTAGCTAGGTGGTGCAATAGGTATCATGCTGGGTCTGTAGTCAGGAAAACGAGTTCAAATCTAGCCTTGGACAGTTACTAGCTTGTGACTCTAGCCAAATCACCCAAGTTCTTTTTGCTTCTGTTTTTTTCAATTGTAAAATGAGAATAATTACAGCACCTACTTCCCAGGGTTATGAGGATCAAATGAAATAGATAATATTTTTTAAAGCATTTAGCCCAGTAACTGGCATACAGTAAGTAGGTGCTGCATAAATGTTAACTAGTTGTTATGTTGTCCACTATGGAATATCTATCACTTGCCAAAGGCTTCCTGTTCATTTCTAATGTCCTCATTAAGGACTTCTTTAATGAATGTGCAAATTATTCTCATAAAAATTCTATATAGGTGCAAAAATGGAAAAATGAATTCATTGATATTGTTTGAAGTAAAGATTTCTTTCTATGTGATTTCTGTATCTTTCTCGTCTTTCAAATATCTTGAAAATTGCTTCCTCAAAATTGTTTCATATTCATCTTGGATCACCTCTTTTCATATTTATCTACTCTAAGATATTTTTCCTCTCTTTGTTTTCTTTAATTCAATTTCCACTTTCTTTATAAGCACATTAGGGATCAGAGGTAGTAGAGTCCAAATGTGGTGGACCCAGTGGCATTGATAGTTTAAATAGTATATTATATAAATCTTTATACTCCTTTAAAATCTTCAATCTGCTTGTACTTCTAGTCTTCAACTTCTGTTGGGATGATGTAGGTAGGTAATGGAGCAATGGCTTGGTAATGTGGTCAAAAGGTTTGTTTAGTCTCTTCTATTTCCCTACCTTCATCCCCGCCATCTTATTACTAGACTCATTGCCTAAATGGATTTTCCCAAAGTAGATGTTGTTCAATCATTTCAGTCATGTCCCACTCTTTGTGATCCCATTTGGGATATTCTTGGCAAAGATACTAGAATGGTTTGCCACTTCCTTCTCCAGTTTATTTTACAGAATAGGAAACTGAGGCAAGCAGGGTTAAGCAACTTTTCCAGGGTCACCCAGCTAGTAAGTGTCTAAGACCAGATTTAAATTCAGAAAGATGAGTCTTCCTGGATGTTTACTCAGTGTGCATCTATCCACTGTGCCATTTAGCTGTCCCATCCATCCCATTCCCAACCCGCATCCCCATGTCCACTACAGATATTCTTTTTCTACTATGGAAAGTTTTGAGAAAAGATGCTCTCATTCTCTTTTATCTTTCATTAGATTCAAACCCTCAGCCAGTGGCAATATACTGATAAAACACTTCTGTTTTAGATTTCTCTCTTCTCTCAGGATGCTCATGCATCTCAATTGCCTCCTCCCAACTATATTTCTAGTGAGTATACCCAGGCAAGCAAATGCCTCTGGTTAACATTGGTTATAGGGGCAGCTATGTGGCAGAGTAGATAGAGTACCAGATCTAGGGGGCAAGAAGACTCATCTTCCTGAGTTCAAATCTAGCCTTAGACACTTACTAGCTATATGACCCTGGGTAAATCACTGTACCCTATCTGTCTCAATTTTCTCATTCATAAAAATGAGCTGAAGAAGGAAATGGTAAATCACTCTAGTATGTTTGCCCAGAAGACCTCAAAAGGTAGGGTATCTAGGTGGCTCAGTAAATTAAGAGCCTGGCCTAGAGATGGCAGGTCCTGAGTTCAAATTTGACCTCAGACACTTCCTAGCTGTGTAACCCTGGACAAGTCAACCCCCATTGCCTAGCCTTTACCACTCTACTGCGTTGGAACCAATACACAGTATTGATTCTAAGACAGAAGGTATGGGTTTAAAAAAAGAAAGAAAGGAAAAAAGCTCAAAAGGGGTCACAAAGAGTCATATATGACTGAAATGGCTGAATAGCAACATTGTTTACAAAGACAAGTAAATGTTTTAAAACAAAGAAAGCCAAACAAATTTTGCCTCTGATCAAATTGGAGTCATGAGGTAGTCAAGGGAGGAAGAGAAATACAGTTACTACCTTGTGATGGCTACCTCTGCTCCTCTTGCTTCTCCCAGCTCCTCCTATTGGTCTTCCTTGGCTCTTTAGCAGCTGAGTTCATCTTCTGTGTCTCAGCTGTGTAAGATGAATGACTCCCATTGTACTTGGCAGTTGTGATCTCCACCATCTCCTGCTTCCAGCCTCAACATCCTTAACTGGCTTAAAGTTGTATTTTTTTCCATAAAGAGAAAAGACCTTATTTCATGGGTTTATTGGGGAAAGAGAAAGATCAAAGAAGAGATAAGACAGTATGGTGTTATGGATAGGACATTGCACTTGGAATGAGGAAGACCTAGATTTAAATTCAGCCTCATGGTCTTACTGGCTGTCCATCTGTAGGCAAGCCAGGTAACCTCTCTATATCTCAGCCTCCTATCTGTAAGCATCTTAACATTCATTACTAGCTTGAAATTATTTTTCTGGGTTTTAGCTTTCCTGATGCTACTTATATTGAACTATATTCATTTTCATTATATATTTTTGCTTCTGCCTTCTGTACATATCTTTTAATAATTTAAACTGAGCTGAGTGACTCAATGGACAGAGAATCAGGTCTGGATATGGGAGGTCCTGGGTTCAAATTTGACCCTAGATACTTCCTAGCTATGTGACCCTGGACAAGTCACTCAACTCTAATTGTCTAGCCCTTACTGCTTTTCTGCCTTGGACCCAATACCTAGCATTGTTTATGAGACAGAAAGTAAGGGTTTTGTTTTGTTTTTTCATCTAAATTGGGTGATGAACCCATATTGGTCTCTCCTTAAACAGCTCTCCCTTTTTAATCTCATAGTAATGATTTCTTTGGTGCCTCCAGAATTTTATTCTTGAAGATTTCCAATCTCTTTTGGACCACTTTCTTGATAGCATTTTAGGCCATTAGAGCCTACCTGTACTTTCTCTGAGCATTTTGAAATCCCCCTTTCTCCTCCTCCACCACTCTAAATTAGGATGTTCACGAGACTCAATCAGAATGTGACTGGCTTTTTTCTCCATCTCTATCTTACATTAGAAAACAGAATGATGGCTGCCTCACAAGAATACCATAACTTACACTTAAAGTAACTACTTCCTCTTTATTGGTAAGAATCAGGTATAGAATTGAAGTTCCCTTTATTGTTTATGTTTGTTATACCTCTTAGAGGAGGAAAATATTATTAAAAGAAATAAAAAAAAACATCATTTTTTAAAAAATATTATCTGTTCTGCTAAGGAGAGAGAGGAAGCAAATTCCAGCTGATAATTGTTCCAATAATCGAATCCCCGTGTCCCTACTATATTCTACCACTGTACCAGGCTTGTAAATGTATTTCTCATAATCCTCATGTATTTCTTCTTTCCATTCAAGAGGTATCTTGAATAGTCCAAGGACAAAACTGCATCCACAATCTGCCTCCATTGTTCTTCACCTGCTAGAAGTATAGAATATCAACTCACCCCACTTGTCCCATTCCTGGATTTCTTCATATGAGTGCCCTTAATATGCAAAGTACAGTTCTATTCCACCCCCTTTTTGTATATCTCATTCTCATTGAATAATTATGCCCTTTCTGAACCATAATCCAGTCATAAGTCCCATCCCACCAAGTCTCAGTGATTCCTATTTGATTAGCTTGGTCTTGCATTATAAGCTTTACCTAATTCATTGGCTTATTTGAAGGAGTCATTGCATTTTGTACATTTATAGGTAAACACCTTAGGCCATGAGTTTTATTGCTGACCCTCTTCTTGGATATTGTCTCCTGTGAATTATCAGTTTTCTATGCTATTTTCTTTTTCTTTTGCAATTGACTGGGGTATCTGGGTTTTTCTTCTAACCTGTCACTGTCTATAATATCTGGTATGAGATATAGGATATATATGAGATATATACATATATGTATGTATTTAGGTAAATTTTTTCCTTTTACTCCATTTTCAGCTTAAAGTTCTCATGATCTCATTGACAAGACAGGAGGCAAGTTTACTCTTTTAAAAAAATTAAATATTCTATTTTTTTCCAGTTACATGTAAAAAACTATTTCAACTTTCATTTTTTACAATGTTAAGTTCCAAATTCTCTCCCACCTTCCTGCCCCTCTCCCATCATTGAGAAGGCAAGGAATTTGATAAAGGTTATTATACATGTGGAGTCATACAAAACATATTTCCAGATGAGTTATGTTGTGAAAGAAAACACTGACAAAAATAAAGCAAGCTGAAAAAAAAGTATAATTTTATTTGCATACAGATTCCATCAGTTATTTCTCTGGAGGTAGTTAACATTTTTCATCATAGGTCCATCAGAATTGTATCAGGTCTTTATGTTTTGAAGACTAGCTAAGTCATTCACAACTGATCATAGTACAATATTACTGGTATGACATACAATGTTCTGGTTCCACTCACTTCACTTTGTATCAGTTCACGTAAGTCTTCCCAGGTTTTCTGAAGTCCTTCTCCTCATTGTTTTTTATAGCACAATAATATTCTATCACAATCATATGCCACAACTCATTTAACCATTCTTCAATTGATGGACATTCCACCTAAATTTCCAAAATCTTCACAACCGCAAAAAGAGCTACTATAAATTTTGGTAAAGATAGGTTATTTTTCATTTTTTAAAACATCTCTTTAGGTTACAGACCCAGTTGTGATGTAGCTGGGTGGCAAAATATGCACAGTTTTATAGCCCTTTGGGCATAGTTCCCAAATTGCTCTCCAGAATGGTTGGTTCAGTTTACAACTTCACCAACAGTGCATTAGTGTCCAAATTTTCCCATATCCTACCCCCCAACATTTATCATTTTCCTTCTGTCACATTAACCAATCTGATAGGTGTGAGGTGCTATCTCAGATGTAATAATTTGCATTTCTCTAATCGATAATGATTACTTGTATTCTTGTAAACTTGACTCAATTCTCTATATTTTTGAGAATTGAGTCCTTTATTAGAAAACTTGTAAAAAAATCCCCCAGTTTTCTGCTTTCCTTATAATCTTGGCTGCATTTGTTTTTGTGTGTGTGCAAAACCTTTTTAATTTCATGTAAACAAAAATATCATTATTCTTCCCAGAATCCTATCTCATTTGGTCACAATTTTTTCCCTAAGCCATAGAGCTTGCAGGTAAACTATTCCATACTCCCCTAATTGGCTTATGATATCACCTTTTATATTTACGTTATGTGCCCATTCTGACCTTATCTTGTTATATGATGTGAGGTATATTGTCTTGGTCTATGGTCTATGCCTAGTTTCTGCCAAACTACTTTCCACTTTTTCTAGATTTTGTCAAATACTGAATTCTTGTCCCTAAAGTTTGACTCTGCATTTATCAAACACAAGATTACTCCGATCATTTCCTATTTTATACTGTGTACCTAATCTAGTCCACTGGTCCATCGACTCTATTTCTTAGCCAGTACCAAATTATTTTGATGATTATACTTTGCAATATGGTTTGAGATCTGGTATGTCTAGACTGCCTTCCTTCATAATTTTTTAATAATGTTTTTGGCCTTTTGTTATATAAGATGAGTTTCCCTTCTTCCTTCCTTCCTTCCTTTCTTTCTTTCTTTCTTTCTTTCTTTCTTTCTTTCTTTCTTTCTTTCTTTCTTTCTTTCTTTCTTTCTTTCTTTCTTTCTTTCTTTCTTTCTTTCTTTCTTTCTTTCTTCCTTTCTT
>NC_058130.1:152782839-152797398 GCF_016433145.1 Gracilinanus agilis
TTTCTTTCTTTCTTTCTTTCTTTCTTTCTTTCTTTCTTTCTTTCTTTCTTTCTTTCTTTCTTTCTTTCTTTCTTTCTTTCTTTCTTTCTTTCCTTTTTTTTGGTAGTTTGACTGGTATGGCACTAAGTAAGCATATTAATGCTTTGATGTAGAACTGTCTTTTTGGCAAGTACATTTTTACTAGCCTTTTGTTACATGTGCTTTATCTGTGGTCAAGAGGCTCTCATATTTTATTTTATTTTTTTAACCCTTATTTTCCATCTCAGAATTAATCCTATATATTGGTCCCAAGGCAGAAAAGCAGTTAGGGCTAGGCAATGGGAGTTAAGTGACTTGCCCAGGGTCACACAGCTAGGAAGTGTCTGAGGCCAGATTTGAACCTAAGACCTCCTGTCTCTTATGTTACTATGCCAGCTCTCTCATATTTTTAAGCAGCAGATTGTCATAGTAACTAGTTGGCCTCAGAATTAGGAAGGCCCGAGTTCAAATATAAACTTTGGCTTTGCTAACATTAAAGTGCTTCTAATAGTCTACTATTTTTAAAGCTATGCTCCAAAATTCCAAATTCTGGTGCTAATTTTTAGCCTATTGCTGCATTCTTCAAGATCAAATCTGGTTCCCATAAGTAATTCCTACTGAGCTATTTGTAAAGCAATTGGCACATGCCTGGCACACCGTAGCCACTTAATAAATGTGTATTCCCTTCTCATATTCTATATATGGAATTGAAGTGGACTGAATTTCTCTCAATAGATATGACTTTTCTTTAAGGGAGGTGAGAAATATCTAATGGGGAAACTAGCAAGATTTGAACATTTATGGAAATTTGCATTTTTTGTATAAATATGTAAATCTACCCAAAACAACCTGTATACATTGAAAGCACAATTTTTAAAGAATATCCCTAAAGTTACTAACACAGAAGGATTCCTGTGGAGGAAGATGAAATTAGATTAAAATTGAACTTTCTCTTTCCTTAACAACAGGGGTTGATGACAGTTGGCTGTCATAAATCACTTATTTCATATTACTGAGAATCAAAACTGTCTCTAACGGATCTCCAGCATCTTCGGCTGCCAGTGCCTCTCTCCTCCCCTCCAGTTTGATTGTTCCAAATGTAAGAATTTTGAAAGAAAAAAAACAGTTCCCATTCAAAAGCATTTGAAATGGCTTTTTTTTGCACTTGATTTCTTATTTATTCCCTGCTGCCCCGGGGATGGGAATAAAAGGCTTAAGAGCCGCTTTGTTAGAGCTCAGTACACTCGCTGATTTACACATGTCACAGGCGGCCCAGACCCACAATGAATGGAAAACTAGAGCTGGTGGCCTTTTCTGAGGCTCATTTCTAAAAGTCCAATACTGCCATCTATTGAGAAGTGGCTGGAAAACTCCCGCTATGTTCTTTTCTGATTGACTTCGTCCAAGAAATTGCAGCATTCTAGACCAAAATCTAGAAAGGAATCGTGCCTGGCACATGGTCGGCTCGGGATAAATGTTTGTGAACTTGACATGAGAATAACGAGGTGAAGCCTGAAAATTTAAAACAGAGCTTGTTCTTCTGAGGAGGTCCCCATGCTGTCTGACCACATCAGAATCTCGATTCAATTAAAACACGTGATTATTCAAGGCTTCCCAGGGTGCAATAATTGAGGCTGGGTGCTAGAAATGGAAAAGTGAAAAAAAATAGCTTGTGATATGCAGGACTGAGGCAACACCAATGCCAAGGGCAAGAAAGGACTGTGGCAAGGACTCTGCCACACTCAAATAATGTGCCTTGGGAGAGAAATGACATGAGAAAAAAATTTTCATTTAACTTATCCCTTCATAGGATGTACTCTCTGCAACAATGAGCTCAGTGCTACAACTTTAGACCAGGGTTACAAACCCCATTTCCACTTCCTATCTAGACTTCTTTGGAGAACTCTTGCTCTGTTACCTTTTTTTTTTTAATCACCTCCAGAATTGGGTTCTCTACTCTAATAGGGTTCTTTACCCCTCAAACCTTATTAACTGCCCTTAATCACCAACAGGCATGGCCTTATCCCCTCCTAGAAGGTAAAAATAAAAAGTGGCACCTGCCCTCTAGGAGTTTATATTCTAATAAAAGACATATGGACAGATAACTATTATGCAATTTAGAATTTGGTCATACATAAGAGAGATCAGAGTCAAATGAGAGATTACAGGGGAAAAAAAGGATCATCTCTAGGTAGGAGGATCAGAGAAGGCTTCATGGAGGAGGTGGAATCTGAACTGGGCCATGAAGAAAAAGGATTTTAGCAGACAGAGATGTGAAAAAAATGTTTCAAGCACAGGACTGTGTAGGGAACTGGATTTTCTTGTACCAACAAAAGTGAAGGACAAGATTTGGTAATGATTAATGGTCTGCTTTGACCAGTATGTAGCATGGGTGAAAGAGTCCTATGCAATAATTCTGGAAAAGTAGACAGGAGCCAAATAGTAAAGAGTTTCTGTCACCAACTGGCCAAGTTTAGATTCATGTTGGAACTAATCTTCTCTATCTTCTTACCCCTCAACAGAAAAATCTTTTGTTTAGCTTTGCAGAGTGAGGTGAAAGTTTTATTTTTTTTTTTTACTTTTTTCCCCAATTACATGTAGAAACACTTTTTGACAATTATTTTCTGACACTTTATGATTCATGTTTTCTTCCTTCCTTCTTCCCATCTCCTGGAGGAGTTAAATAGTCTGACATAGGTAGTGCCAGTACTTCCAAGCAAATTTCCATGTTGTTCATGCTGTGACAGAAGATACCTATCATACATACAATAAAAACCTCATGAAGGAAATAAAGTGGAAGATGGCATTCTTTGATCTGTAATCAGACTCCAAACAGTTCCTTCTTTGGCTGTGAATAGCATTTTTCATCATGAGTCCCTTGAGGATATCTTGGAAACTTATTTTACTGATAATAGTTTAGTCCTTCATAGTTGATCATTGTACAATATTTCTGTTACTGTACACATTGTTCTCCTGGTTCTGCTCATTTCATTTTTCATCAGTTCATAGAAGACATTCCAAGTTTTTGCTGAACTCATCCTGTTCATGTCTCAACAATATTCCATTACAACCATATACCACAACTTGTTCAGCCATTTCCCAAGTGATGGACATGCCCCCAGTTTCCAATTCTTTGCCACTATAAAAAAAAAGTTGCTAAAATATTTTTGCACAAGTAGATCCTTTCCTCTTATCTCTGACCTTTTTTTGGGATATAAAACACAGTAGTGGTATTGCTGAATCCAATGGCATGTAGCTTTATGGTCCTTTGGGCATGGTTCCATCTATGTTTGCTTTCCAGAATGGTTATGTCAGTTCACAGTTCCACCAACAGTGTACTAGTGCCCCAATTTTTCCACATTCTCTACAACATTTATTATTTTCCCTTTTGGTCATATTAGCCAATCTGATAGGTGTGAGGTGGTATCTCAGAGTTATTTTAATTTCATTTCTCTAATCTATAGTTACTGAGAGCATTTTTTCATATGACTAGTTTTAATTTCTTCCTCTAAGAAATACCTGTTTATATCCTTTGACCATTTATCAGTTAAAGAAAGAATTGTATTCTTACAAATTTGACTCAAGTTCTCTATGTAATAGAGAAATTAAGCCTTTATT
Source organism: Gracilinanus agilis (assembly GCF_016433145.1). Taxonomy (NCBI): domain Eukaryota; kingdom Metazoa; phylum Chordata; class Mammalia; order Didelphimorphia; family Didelphidae; genus Gracilinanus; species Gracilinanus agilis. The sequence continues at coordinate 152,786,476 of NC_058130.1, forward strand.
GGGGACACTTGCTATAAATGTTTTCCCCAATTTGTTTCCCTTCTAACCTTGGTTGTAGTGGTTGTTTGTACAAAACTTTTTTAATTTAGTGTGATAAGAAAATTACCCATTTCATTTTTTGTAACATTCTATGCCTTGTTTAGTCATTAACCCTTCCCTTATCCACAAATCTTACAGGTAAACTTTTCTGTGTTCCCCTAATTTGTTTATGGTGTCACCCTTTATTTCTAGATCAAGTATCCAGTTTTACTTTATCTTGGTTTATGGTGAGATGTTGGTCTGTGCCTAGTTTCTGCCATAATGTTATCCAGTTTTCCAGTTTTCCCAGCAGTTGTCAAATAATGAATGAGTTCTTCCCACATAAGCTTGTAACTTTGGATTTATCAAATACTAGGTTACTATGATCATTAACTACTGGATGTTGATTATCTAGCCTATTCCATTGATCTACTACTCTATTTTTCATCCAGTACCAGGCTGTTTTAATGATTACCACTATATTGTACAGTTTGGGATCTGGCATAGCTAGACCTCTTTCCTTTTTTTTGTTTTTTCCATGAATTCCCTTGATATTCAAGATCTTTTGTTCTCCCAAATGAATTTTTGTTATTCTTGTTTCTAACTCTATGAAATAGTTTTTGGTAAAGACAGTGAATTTAGGTAGGATTGTCATTTTTATTATAGTGGTTCAGCCTATTCACAACCAATTACTATTCTTCCAACAGTGTTTGTTGGACTTTGTGTGAATTGTTCTTAATTGTGTTCATGTGGTGCTGGGTTTGTTTTCATAAGTATATACCCAGGTATTTTATATTGTCTACACTTATCTTGAATGGAATTTCCTTTTCTTTGTCTTGCCGTTGAACTTTGTTGGTAGATGACACAGTTTTAGTATATCTGCCAAGTCTGAAGGGCCATCACCCCAACTTGGTTAGACTTTTTATGACCTTACATGACTCAGAAGCCATTTCATTTCACCCAGAAGCTAGTAAAGTAGATGCAGCTTGAGTCTAAGTTCTTCTTTCTCTGATTTGAACTTGATTTGAATAATTGGGATTGGGGCTCCAAGGGGCAATCACCCATTATAATGGTCTACATCAGCAATGGGTGAACTTTTTAAAGAGGGGGCCAAAAGAAAGGAAATGCTCATCTGTCAGTCTGTTTCTAAGGCAACTCTTTTGAAGTTTCATTGTATTATATCCTGCTTATTGTATTCGTCAGATTAGGAATAATGTCAGGGGCAGAAAGAACATTTCAGGGGGCCACATCTGGCCGTAGTTTGCCCATCACTGGTCTACATCAATTCAACATGCATTTACTAAAAACCTACTATGTGTCAGGCACTATGATGCTGGATAGTCAAAATAATCTCTGTTGTCAAGGACTTTACATTGTCCTGGAGTAACAAATAATAATAGCAAATAGCATTTATATAATGCTTTAAGGTTTGCAAAGTGCTATCAAATATCTCATATTATTTTTATAACAATCCTGGAAAGTGAGTGCTATTATTTCCCCAATTTTACAGATGAGGAAACTGAGGTTGACAGAAATTATGTGACTTGCCCAAGAATACACAAGGAAATACAAAATACATACAAAAGATATGCAAAGTAATTTGAGAGGGTTGGGGAGTGACCTTGGAATGGGGAGGGAGGGCCTAGAGCATTAACAATTATTATTGTCCAGGAAAGACTTTTTGCAAAAATGCCTTATCTGAATATGGAAATAGGTTTTGAATAATGATACATGTATAACCCAGTGGAATTGTTTGTCAGCTTGAGGAAGGAGGAGGGAGGAGGGAAGGGGAGTGGGAAAAATCATGAATTGTGGAACCATGGAAAAAAATTCTAAATAAATAAATAAAATAAAAACGCCTTATCTAAGACTAGAATGGAGATAGGGTGTCTTAAGACAAAGAGGGAAAACATTCTGTTAATTTTTGTTGTTGTTCAGTTTTTTCTAGTCATATCCTCTTTATCATAGTCATATCCTTTAGTCATATCTGTGACCTCATTTAGAGTTTTCTTGCCAAAGATACTGGAGTGGTTTACCATTTCCTTCTCTAATTCATTTTACAGATGAGGGAACTGAGGCAAAAGGGGTTAAATGACTTGCCCAGAGTCAAGCTGCTCATAACAGAGGTCAAATTTAAGCTCAGAAAGATAAGTTTTCCTGACTCCAGGAATGACTGTATCCACTGTGCCATCTAGATGCCCACATTCCATTCATAGGGGACAGGAAATACAAAGTTATGTGTAAGGAACAAGTAGGTCAGTTTGACTAAAATATAGAGCACAGGAGGGGAAGTGATATAAAAATAGTCTGTAAAGATAGGTTAGAGCCAGATAATTGAAGGGCATTAAAAGTCAAACAAAGGAGTTTCTATTTTATATTAGACAATAAGAGACACATTAAAGCTTTTTGAAGAGAATGATGATCAGACCTGTATTTGAAACCTGTTTTTACATGGAGACAGCTTCTCAGCCTAGACTACATGAAAAATATACCAATATTTATGGTATTAGGGAGGCCAGGAATAAAATTTATTTGAGAATTATGTTTGAAGATTAGGCAAAGCAATGAATCAGATAATACAAAGGGTCCTGAGATCAGAAGACAGTCTTCTCCAACTCTCAAGTGATGGCTGGATTCAGCACCATCATCAATCCCTACTAGTAGGAAAAGTGGGGAGGTGATATTTATACCTCAGTGTTTCCCCCTCTTGAACCTTTAAGGGTTTGGCCTTTTGTACCACTGATCTGGAGGACACAAAGTGCTTCAACCACCACCAGGACAGCATGAAGTTTTTAAGGATGATATGTCTTTTTTTTAAAACTCTTACCTTCTGTCTTGGAATCCATACTGTGTATTGGCTCCAAGGCAGAAAAGTGGTAAGGGTAGGCAATGGGGGGGGGGGGTCAAGTGACTTGCCCAGGGTCACACAGTTGGGAAGTGTCTGAGGCCGGATTTGAACCTAGGACCTTCTGTCTCTAAGCCTGGCTCTCAATCCACTAAGCTACCCAGCTGCCCCTGATAATATGTCTCTTGAACAGTATCAAGTCCATAAAATTTCCAGAGATCTCCAAGTCCATTATCGTTGGTACTATAAAAAGTAAATAAGGTAATCTGAGTGAATCAATGAATGCAATTTGGGTGTGAGGAAGGATAATGGGGATATTAGGTAATTATAAAGTGATTGGAGGAGGAATGAAGGTATGGGAAGGTATATAGGAGATAAAGGAAATGGGGTATGTAGGAAAGGGCAGCTCAAACAGGTTTATTCTCAGAGGCTTGAGACAGAGGATACAGGGAGGAAATTAGGGCCACTAAGAAATATTTAGGTTTTGCCTGGAGGGTTTCTCTCATTAGTTTCCAAGTCTCTTGAGGGAGGAGTCGAGAGGGCCCCTCCCTGCCAGTCAAACTGGTGGCTGAAGGAAGTCCTTGGGTAGGTACTTCCTGCCAAGATGGATGCCCCCAGTTCTTTCAAGAAATAAAAGAAAAATGATTCCTTCCCCTTGAGCCCTTGTCTTAATTTTCAACACAATGATTCACCATAGGGTTTGAATAAGTAACAAGGGGATTTATTAATACCAGGGTCAGTCAGAAGGGCAGCGGGGTTCAGGGTTTTCTAATTGCTGCTAGGGAGAGGGTGAGGGTGGGGGATGGGTTGCGGAGAGGTTTAGACGGAGAGGGAGTCCGGCTCTCCCAGTCAGGAAGATTTGACTGCCTTTTAAGTAAAGACTTTATCAAATCATTAAAACTAGGGGTAACTTATTTGAGGATACTCCAATTATCTAAAGAAACTAAAACCCACAATGTTCAATCACCAAGCCCTCCCTTCCAACCAGAACCCAAAGGAAAATCAGGGAAGGGGAGGGATGGAGATGGGAGATCAGGGAGAGGTCCAGAGAAATGAGATGGGTCCAAATTTCCCCCAGACAAAATAAGCACAGGCCAAGGCCGAAGCAAAGCCAAGCCGAAAGGCCAAAGCAAAACCTCCAACCACAGCGAAAGCCAGAAAGCAAAAAAGCCCCATCAGTTGGAACTTCACCTCTATTTATAGCTTCAAGTTCTAACTGACTTTCTGAAGATTCTAAGATGTTTAACTGACTTTTTGTGACTGTTAGAAATTACAGAAGCAAAAAAGTTTCTGTTAGCCACCTTGTATTACAGTACCCACAATATCCAGGGTTCTGGAAGTTGTCTTGAAGTTTTAAATCAGAGATGGCCTACAAGATGGGACAGTGAAGGTGATGTTGATCTAAGGATGAAGAAAGCAGGACTTATTTTCCCCTTACCTGTTGTGCCAAACAGTTGGTAATCCTTTAGTGTACACCCATTGACTGAGTGTAACTTCGTGTGATCAGAAGGCAATGGTAGTCTGAGCATGGGATGATGAGGAGGAAAGAAGCTGGCATTTATATAATTTATATATTAAGCTGTGCAAAGTACTCAACATATATTATCTCATTTGATCAAAACAACTCTGCAATGTATGAGCTATTATTACACCCAACCTACAAATGATAAAGTTGACATATAGGTTTAAGTGACTTGCCCAGGATTTCACAGCTAGTTAAGTATCAGAGGCAGAAGAGGAAGTCAAGTCTTCTTACCAAAGTCTCCACCCCTACCTTACACCCAACCTTCCCATCAACTGAGAGCTCCCAGTGGGCAAATGGGAATATGCCAGCTAGAGTCTGGCACGAGTGACCATGACTACAGGTGGAATTCCATGCATATAAATTGCCAGATAAATGCACACAGGGCAATAAGGCTATACAGTAAAAAATAATTTACCAGGGGCAGAGCCAGTATAGTAGACGAGAGAGCTACCCAGCTGACCTTCTCTAATATTTCCTTTCAAACAACTTTAAAATAGCACCTTCAATCAAATTTTTGACCTCCAGAACTAGCTCTAACAGTAGCACAAAGAAATTGAAGCTTGGGATAAGGCTTCCCCTACCCTAAGGAGAACAGAGTCTAACAAAGTTCACAATCATGAAATAGGCTGGGATATGAGCAAACAAAAAAAAATGAAAAAGAATTTGACCATAAAAATAAAAAAAAATGCTGTGGTACCAAGACATAAAATAAATTCAGAAGAAGCCAATAATGTGAAAACAGCTACAAAGAAAGCCTTAAATAAAAATCCTAATTGGACTAACACTCAAGAATTCCTAGAAGACTTTAAAAAAGCAGTTCTTTAAAGGGGCTCAAATCTGATCTCAGACATCTCCTAGCTTTGTGACCCTAGGCAAATCACTTAATCCTAATTGCCTATCTCTTGTTTCTTTTCTGCCTTGGAACTGATACTATTATCAATTCTAAGATAGATGGTATAGGAGTTATTCTTTTAAAGGAAAGAAAATGAATGATGCAAAGAAATTATGACAAGAGAATTAACAGCTTGGTAAAGAGGCACAAAAAGTACTGAAGAGAATAACATTAAAAAAAACAAAACAGAATTGGCCGAATGATAAAACAGGCAAAAAAAAAATCACTAAAGGATTCCTTTAAAAGCAGAATAGGTCACATGGAAAAGATGCAAAAATTCACTAAAGAAAATAATCTCTTAAAAGTCAGCATTGGGCAAGAGGAAGCTAATGACTATGAAACATCAAGAAACAACCAAAAAAGTCAAAAGAATGAAAAATTATAAGAAAAATTCAAGTATCTCAACAGAAAAGCAACTCACTTGGAAAATAGATAAAGAAGTCATTTAAAAATTACTAAGAATAATGAAAGCCATGATCAAAAAGTTTTCATGAAATTATCAAGGAAAACTGCCCTGATAGCTTAGATACAGGTGGCAAGAAAGAAGTTGAAAGAATCCACCAATCATCTCCTAAAAGAGATCTCAAAATAAAAATTCTCAAGAATATTATAGCCAAATTCTGGAGCTCTCAGGTCAGAGAAAATATTTCAAGCAGTCAGAAAAAAACAATTCAAATATCATGAAGATATAAGTCAGAACCATACAAGATTTAGTGACTTCCACATTAAAGGAAAAGGTTCAGAATATATTCTGGAAAGCAAAGAATTACAAATTTACAAAAATTCCCCAACTGATAAAATGGTCAAAGGATATAAACTGGCAGTTTTCAGAAGAAATAAAAACTAGTTATATGAAGAAATGCTCTAAAATCAATTTTGATTATAGCAGCATTTTTGGTGGTGGCAAAGCACTGGACTTTGAGGGGATGTTCATCAATTGAAGAACAGAAGAGCTGAAAAAGTCATGGCATGATTATAAAATATTATTCTAAAAAATGAGGAGGTGGTTTCAGAAAAAAACACATGGTGAGATCTATATAAACTGATGCAAAGTAAAATGAGAACTGGGAAATAATTGTGCACGCAGTAACAGCATTGTTTGAATGATGAACAACCGTGAAAGACTTGGCTACTCTGATTGATACAATAATACAAAGAAAATTTCAAAGGATTCATGATGAAAATATAGTATTTACTAAAGAGAGCACTGATGGACTTTGAGTGCAAATTAGAGTATTTCCCCATTTTTCTTGCTTTTTTTGTTTTGCATAATTTCAAGTGTACCATTGATATATTTTTAAAGACTTATGGTGTTTTCCAGTCTCCCTCCTTTCTCACTAGAGCCAGAGAATAACTGTGAATATTGATGGTCTTTATTCCCAGTCAGACCGGCCAGGTCACTTCTACACCTTGCTGAATCAGCATTAGGACACAGAACAGAATTGACTCTGGCCAACATCTGGTGAAGGCCATGTTGCAGCAAGCAGTCATCAAATAAATTCCATGGATCAAAGTGGCCCACCTCCCAGTGCATCCATCCCACAGCCTTTGTGAATGAGCAGTAGTAGATCTCACCTGTATGAACAAACACATCTTTGATGAAGCATTCAACTGAATGCACCTGACAGGTTCAATTCACCCCCTCCTCTGATTTCTAAGAGAAATATTCCTTCCATTGGCAAAATTACATGCATGCATTGTTTTGGACCAGAATCCCAAAGAATTTATTTTCCACAATCTTAACAGTGATCAGTTGCCAAAATGGAACAATATATTTAAAATAGGAATTGACCCTTTTGTGGTTCAGACAGGCATGTTTTTTTGCCTGGAACTTCCAAAAATTGCAGGAGACCTTAATTCCATTCAGTCCGCACTATGATTGACCAAATGCCATGGATGTGCAGGTAAATGTTTTAACAACTGTTTGGGGTGGGGGGAGGAAGGAACAATGCACACACACTTTAAAAACAATTTTTTTATTGATTAAAAACAAAAAATCCCAAATCTACCAGGGATATTCCCTACTATGTCTTGAATTTGAGTTCAGAAAAAAACTGGGATTTCTTATCTTAGATGAAACTCAGTAGAGATCTACTTGTACCAGCTTAATAATCCGTCAGGCAGCCTGACTCGTGAGGAAGGATATCACAATGGCCATATTTACCTGGTCTGGGCATGAGCGTTGGAATCCCATAGGAAATGAAGGCACATTAACAACTTTCACTGGGGTCAAGTGTGAGGGGTCTTTCATTTGCTTGGCAAAATAGAAAAGTCTGAGGAACTCGAGATTTCCTTTCTCTACTGTCCTTGCAGAAGTATGAACTAGCTAGAGATGTGGAATGTTACACATATCATATCAGACTCAGTTAATGTCTTGGTAAGTTTTTTTTTCTGTTTGTTTGTTTTTTAACCCTTACCTTTCATCTTGGAATCAAGGCAGAAGAGTGGTAAGGGTAGGCAATGGGGGTCAAGTGACTTGCCCAGGGTCACACAGCTGAGAAGAGGCTGAGGCCAGATTTCCTAGGACCTCCCGACTCTAGGCCTGACTCTCATTCCACTGAGGTACCCAGCTGCCCCCTGTCTTGGTAAGTTTTGCTGAAATGCCTTTTTTTAGTCCTTGAAGCAAAGGATAGTGTAATTAACAAGTAGGAAACATTCCATCCAGGGCAACTGACAGGTTTGTCCTAACCCAACATGGCAATGTTAAAATCCTATATTACAATAGTTGTTGGGGAAGGAAGAGGATATATTTGGAAGTGAAAGCCATGTAAAATAATAATTAATAAAATTTTTAAAATAAACTTAGATTGGTATCTTTTTTTTACATCACTCACTTTTTAATTCTCCCTACCTTTCCAGAAACTAATTCCCTATGGTGAAAAATTTTAGAAGAGGATAAAAAGTTCAAAACTAAGCAATGGGAAAACTGAATTGTCTGATTGACTAATTGGAAAAAAAAATCTTGATAATATATGAAATGTGTAGTCTACTCTACCAGCTCAATATGGAAGTGGAGGAAGTATCTTCTTATGTATTTTCATTGGGGCCAAGCTTAATCATTAAAATCTCCAGGGTTTTTTGTTTTTATTCTATGTGCATCATTGCTATAGTGTATAATTTTCCCAGTTTTGCTTCTTTCCGTCAATTGGTATCTTTCTATGCTTCTCTGTAAGTCATATACATCATTTTTTACATGCAAAAAATTGTCAAAATTAGTCATTCTGATAGCTGGGCTTGTAGTTGGTTTACAATTCTTTGCTGCCTTAATAAAAAAGGGGGGGCCATATAGTTTGATGTTCATGGGACCTTTTTTTAGTGGGGAGGAGGGAGGTCATTTACCTCTTTAGGGTATATGTCTAACTTTGGAATTACTGGGGAAAGAGTATAGGAATTTTTTACTTTTTAAAAATAAATTCCTATTTTCCAGAACGGTTAAACCAAATCACAGTTCCACCAACAGTGCGTTAGTTTACTTGTCTCTTTATAGCCTCTTCAAAATTAACCATTTATTTTGTCTGTCTTTGCCAATTTACAAGATGTGAGGTGAAAACTCAAGAGTTTTGGCTAGATTTTCTAGTCTCTACTACAAATAACACTAGATTTACTAGAGAAAGTTTTTCATATGGTTGTCATTAGTTTTTATTCTTTTGAAAACTGCTTGTTTATATCCATTGTCCACTTATCCCTCTAATTACTGAAGTGCATTATCTCTGCTTTAAATGATAGGATACCAGACTAAATTCCTCAGAGTAGCAGGTTCAGGAACCACTCAGTTCCTATATTTAGATTATATTTATTTCTAAAAAAATGATTTTGTGGTTCTATTTACATCATTCCTATATATCATTCTTAGTCATATAGCAAGTTAATTCACAGATCATTCATTAGCTATTTGTAAATAGTCAGTCTGTCTCCTCTATTCCCTCCTGAATTTTATTAAGAAATAAACAAAAATTCTGAGGCAGTTAGATAGAAAACCAGGTCTGGAAATGAGTGGTTCTGGGTTCAAATCAGACCTCAGACACTTGCTGTGTGATCCTGGGTAAGTCACTCAAACCCAACTGCCAAATGCCTTGGAACTGAAGACAGAAAGCAAAGGTTTCAAAACATAAAATACGAAATGTTTCTGAACATTTTTATAGACTGGTTTTGTCTCTTGCTATCTTCCCCAAGTTCTTGTCTTAATTTTTTATGCTGATTTTTTTGAGGGAGAGGGGATTACAAATTGAAATAATTTTACCTCCTATCTTCAATTCCACTGCCTTCTTTTAGATAGCATTTCTACTAATATGCCAAACTAAAATACTGAACACAGTGGACATCCTTGCTTCACCCCTAGTTTTATTGGGAACATTTCCAGTGTTTTTCTACTACAAATAACACTAGATCTTTATTTTAGAGAAAATGCTTTGATTGTGATGAATTTCCACTTGTTTAGCATTTAATGTGCTGTAGTCTTTTAAAATAAAAGGCTTTTTCTGTACCTATTAACATAATCTCATGGCTTCCATTGTTGTCATTAAGATGATTAAGCTGTATTTTCCAAAAGTTGAATCATTCTTCATTCTTGTTATGAATCTAATTTGAAAATAACGAGGATTTGGGGATATATTGCTATATCCTCTGGCTATGTGGACATGTCCTCAATTTCTATTACTGATACAACCCTACATACTTTTCCTTTTTTCTCACTCTCAGGCGACTATTTGCCAAAAATGAAGCTTCTCTTTTTCTCACTTTTAAGAACAGTTTATACAGTGCAGGGATTTCTTTCTCTTTAAAGGTTCTATTGAATTAACTCAAATCCATTTAGTTTTCCTTTGGGAGTTCATTTGTGCCTTGTTTAATTTCTTTCTGAGTGGATTGAAGTAATCCTTTTCTTGTATTAGTGTAGACGTTAAATTTCTACAGCTTTTAGTAGCATTAGTATGTATTTGGTGTTACTGATTTTACTTAAGGAAATTGCTTTTAGACCTAGAAGGATCTTTTGAGTTCATCTAGTCCAACCCCCTTGTTTTACATTAGGGGAGGCAGAGGGTAACTAACTTGCCAGGCACATAAGTAGTTGGTGGCAGTTGAGATCTGAATATAGGTCTTGATTCCCAATTGTTATTTTTTACAGTGTAAGATTTTAAGCCAAACTCCATTTCCTATTCCACCCCCCATTTTTGAATTGGGTTCAAAATTGCTTTTGATTTTCCTCTCTCAATCTTTATCAAGTTCCCTAGCAAATTGTCTTTTTAAATTTTGTATTGTCAAAGCATAACTCATGTTTGTTCTTATTAAATGCTACGCAGACCCCCTCCCTAGCCTCCCGAACTATAGCTCCTCACAAACTATCTCCTTTTCTTGAACATAACGATCATTTCTCTAAGTTGTTGGGCTCTACTCAAACATTTAGTAATTAGGTCATCTTTCATATTTGTCTTAACAGCTACAATTTTTTTTAACATTTATTAATATTCATTTTTAACATGGTTACATGATTCATGCTCCCCTTCCCCCTTCAACCCCCCCCCGCGCCCCCCCCCACCCTTGGCCGATGCGCGTTTCCACTAGTTTTGTCATGTGTCCTTGAACAAGACCAATTTCCAAATTGTTGGTAGTTGCATTGGTGTGGTAGTTTCGAGTCTACACCCTCAG
>NC_058130.1:152802255-152914629 GCF_016433145.1 Gracilinanus agilis
GGTCTTTTCTGTGCAAATACCTGGAATTCTTCAATTTTGTTGAATGCCCATACTTTCCCCTGAAAGTATATGGTTAGTTTCGCTGGGTAGTTGATCCGTGGTTGCAGGCCCAGCTCTCTTGCCTTTCTGAATATTGTATTCCATGCCTTGCGGTCTTTTAGTGTTGAGGCTGCCAGATCCTGTGTGATCCTGATTGTTGCTCCTTGATATTTGAATTGTTTCTTTCTGGCTTCTTGTAAGATTTTTTCTTTTGCTTGGAAACTCTTGAATTTTGCAATGATGTTTCTTGGTGTTTTCCTTTCTTGATCGAATGCCGCAGGTGTTCTATGAATCCTTTCAATGTCTATATTGCCCTCTTGTTGTAGGACTTCAGGGCAATTTTGCTGAATTATTTCTGTTAGTATAGAGTCCAGGTTTTTATTAATTTCTGGTTTTTCTGGAAGACCAATTATTCTCAAATTGTCTCTTCTAGACCGGTTTTCTTGGTCTGTCACTCTCTCATTGAGATATTTCATGTTTCCTTCTATTTTTTCAGTCTTTTGGCTTTGTTTTATTTGTTCTTGTTGTCTTGAGAGATCATTAGTTTCTACTTGCTCAATTCTAGCCTTTAGGGATTGATTTTCGGCCATAATCTTCTGGTAATCGGCCATAATCTTTTGGTTTTCGGCCATAATCTTCTTGTTTTCGGCCATAATCTTCTGGTATTCCTTTTCAATCTGGTCATTTCTTGTGTTCAATTTGCTTATCAGTTCATTTGGTTTCTGAGCCTCGCTTTCCAGTTGCAAGATTCTACCTTTTAAGCTGTTATTTTCTTGCCAGATCTCTTCCATTTTCCTCAAAATCTCAGATTTGAACTCTTCCATAGGTTGTGAGGAGTTTTCCTTATTTGGGGAGGGTCTGGATGGTTGTTTGTTCTCCTCCTCTGTTTGCTCGGTTGTCTGGATTTTCTCTGTGTAGAAGCTGTCGAGTGTTAAAGACTTCTTTTTTTTGTTATTATTCTTTCTCTTCTGAATTTCCTGTAACTGGTTAGCCATCATTAGCCCAGCAGCTTCTCAGGTTTATCCTCGCTCTCAGTGTCTGTCTGAGATCTATTGGCTCCTGAGGACTGAGTTCTAGTTTTTTCCAAGGTCAAGCCCCCTGGTGGATTCCCTTGCTTGAACCTCTGCAGGAGGTTTCTTTACAAGTCTCAGGGAGCTACTTCCACAGTCCTATACCCGTCTGCACTGGTTCCCCACTTAGGCTTTAGTTCCTGGTTGTGTTTGCCTCCACCCACGCCTCTGCTCAGCCGGCACCCACGCCTCTGCTCAGCCGGCACCCAAGCCTCTGCTCAGCTGGCACCCACGCCTCTGCTCAGCCGGCGCTCCGCTCCCAGAGTCCGCTCCCAGCGTCCGCTCCCGCGCGCGCGCGCGCGCTCAGATTTCACGCTCAGATTTCGCGTGCGTTCTTGACTTAATGGGGTCCTAAGTCTTGCTGCTCTCAGGAACAGGTCCCGGAGCTGCTGATGACTCGATGGGTGCCCCAAACTTGCTCTATTTCTTTTTAGCTGGGTTCAGAGCTATAGGTGAGTGTGGAGGGGGTGGGGGTGGGGCGGTTGCTCAGCTCGCGCTTGAGTGAGAGCCCCTTTTAGCTTGGAAATGTCTCGATTCCACGTACCTTCCACGCTGTGCCCTGTTGTGGGGTTCCTCCGTTCGTCTGGACTTGTTTTTATGTCCCCTTGAGGAGTTTTGTGTGTTTCGGTCAGGAGAGGTTTAGAGCTGCTTCTTACTCTGCCGCCATCTTAACCCGGAAGTAACAGCTACAATTTTTATCAAGTTTCAAGCTATTATTTGAGCCTTACCCTTACCCATCTCCTGCTCTAAGATTCTAAATACACCCTAATTTATGCCCCAAGCCCCATATTCTCTGCCTGCCCACTAACTTGTCACTGAACTGTTCTCTGGGCAAGCACATGCTGCTACCATAGCTGTAGTAAAGCGGACCTGTGGCAGGGGATGGATACAGAATTATAACATTCTACGATTCTAGAAGTGACCAGTTAGGCCTAAAGTAGTGAAGTCAAACTCAAATAGAAAAGGGATCCAGGTGGGCTGCATATTGACTTAGAAAAACTAATGTCGTATTTTTGTTAGGTATTTCCCAATTACATTTTAATGTGGTTCTTTTGCTGGCTTGACACCTCTTGACCTAAAAAATAGTCTATAATAGATCTTAAGCATAGGCCTGGCATACTCCAAAGTGATATATAAGCTGAGCAGAGTGAAGAACATTGGGAGAAAATTATTTATTGAAATTATTTCAAAGATATTGCTCATCTCTTGGTTTTCATAATTCTAAAGCAGGGGTCAGCAACCTTTTTGGCTGTGAGAGCCATAAATGCCACATTTTTTAAAATGTAATTTCGTGAGAGCCGTACAGTGCTCACAGTGAGCGCTCCTGTAGCGCCTGAAAAAAAAAAATGGACTTTATGGCTCCTGCAGAAAGAGCCATAAGTTGCCAACCCCTGTGCCAGAGGGTCAATCTTTCTTTAGGGAATATACTCATATTATATAGCTCATAGAATGCATTTCCAGTACAAGTTGATTTCTGTTGAATTCTATAATATACTGAAACCTTTTATTTCTTGTCATCAATGAATAATATCCTTGCATAATGTAAAGTTGAAAATACCTTGTACCCCCTTTAAAACTACATTACCCAGACTCCCTTTCACCATACCCATAATTCCTTAAGCCTTTTTCCTATTGGTTGTGAGTTTCGCGGGTTGTTTTTGATATGGTCATGGCGGGGGTGGTGTCGGGACCTTTTGGGGGGAGGCGGCATGGTGCAGGGTGAGTTAGGATTCTTCCCCAGGGCTTTAAATAAAATCCTTATAAATATCATACTTTGGAGGCATTGAATATTAATTTCAACATTTACAATAACTTGAACTGGTATTCAATATGTAAAATGTAAAGTATGGCTCTTAGCAATTTATATTTCTAAGTGAATTCAAGGTAAGGCTCCTTTATGACAGTAGCTTGTGAAGTATTCTCTCCCCTGCGGTGTTCTTGCGCAACTTCCCAACCTCCGGCCATTAGGACTTTCACTATGGTTTTCTGAGAGACCACACTAGGCCTATAAATTCTTCCATGATTGCATTTGGTTGTAAAGGTTTCAAATGTCTCACTTTGCCATCTTTTGACTGTGCACTATTTGTTCCATCTCTGCCATTTCTAACTTTGTTCTGAACCATCAATTCCATTGTTCTGTCAATTTTGTGGCAGCTAAATGGCTCAATGGGTAGAGTGCCAGACCTGGATACAGTAGGGCCTGGGTTCAAATCTGGCCTCAGACTCTTCCTATCTTTGTAACCTTAGGCAAGTCACTTAATACCAAATGCCTAAGCCCTTACTGCTCTTCTGCCTTGGAACCAATACTAAAACTGATTCTAAGAAAGAAGGTTGAATGTAAAAGTAGTTTTCCCCTCCTTATAACTTTCAACATTCCAAAATAAAAATCTTTTGAAAATCATTCTAGAGTTTCTTGTGTTTGTTCTAGTCTCATTTCAGGGGAAAGTGGAGTATGGTTATTATTGCAGTATTATTCCTTTCTTCTAGAAATTTCTACTTGCTGTCTTTTGTTACCTAATATTTATTATTTTATAAAAAGCAATATAATTGCTTATTACTTCTCCTAGTCTCTGTTGGGTTTTTATCAAATTCTCCTTGGTTAATTATCTTTCTCCCTTTCTTTTTTATTTTTCATTTATATGTTGTATTTCTTCTCTTTGGAGGTGAGAGTTCCACTTGTTTTATAAATATGTTACTTAATTGTGTAGGTACACTTCTGTTTGAAATCAAAGTGCAAAGCACATCCAACACACTTTAGGCTTATAATAATAGTGTTTGGGGAAATAGTTTATTTGCATTGCTTTAATCTTTCTATTGTGGTGTCAAATGCCAACATAACCATTACTCTTCTACTTCCTACTTACAATCCATTTTGGGTATGTACTACAAATACAATATATAATTTCCAAAATGTATATAAATGTAGTTTGTGGGTTTTTTGTCATATTGTATAAGCTTTGCAAATTTAATCACCTAAAATGTAAATTTTATACAGGACATAATTTTTACATCTCTAGGAGGGAATATGCTATATTGAAAGACACAACAATCTGCAAAAATGCAATAAAATACAGAAAATAGAAAGAATAGATGTTATCATATGGGGCACAATTATAAACAACAGTACCATTGGAGTTGTAAATTTAGCAATATAATACCCATAGTTGATAGAAACAACTGCAAATCAGGAGAATGTTCTGACAGATATTAAAACATTATATACACAATGAGGTAAATGTACCTTGGTCTTTCAAGAGGTAATTTAGGTTTAAAGCAAATGAAATATTGAAGCATTTTCTTTACACGTATATTGACACCAAATACCTCTATAATAATTTTCAATGGCACAATGTGAAAAAGGATACCAAAAAATGTTCATGACTTATTTTACAAATTTTGTTTAGAAAAATTAATGAATGTATATGTTCTACAAAGAGTCAAATGTCATTAGCCACATTTTCAAAGGTATAACACAAAAGAATTTTAATATTAGAATGAAAAGTGCCAATGTTGTACTGTCATCTCTTGTCATGTTGTACTGTCATCAAGAAATCCAGCATTCCAGCATACAGAAGTATTCCAAAATTTCAAAACAGTCCCTCAAAGCACCAGTAACAGTCAAATATAGTGCCACTCTGAAAGAACTGAAACCATTTCAATAGTCCTTTTCAACTAGACCAGAAATCTGATGTTTTAGAACAAGGGTCTCTTTCCCATTTTCCAAATGAAGGAAAATACCATTAACATTTTGCTTTCAGTCACTGGGTCATTACAAAACATGAATGATATATTGATGAAACACACCAAAAGGTAATGCAGATTTTGTTTTATCTTTTTACTAATACTTTTCTCAACTGTTAATCCACATGTCATCTTTATTTAATGGGAACTAGAAAACACTTACATGATGCAAAATGACAGACTAACTGTTCTAAATTTAGTTAAGAGAAGATAAATCTGGTATGTATTAGAGCAATGTCAATCTTTTCTGAGTATAGGCACTTTTTGATTGTACTATGTACTTTGCAGAGGCAAAGGTACAGCTCCCATGCTACTACTGGATCTAGAGGGGCTCCCCTGTGTTTTTCATGATTTCCAGCTTAATCAGCATTATCACATTTGGCGCCTCTGTCATCTCCTCAAATCTTATACAAGGCTGTATGAGGAGTTTCAGGGTGGAGACTCTACCCAGAAGGTTATGATCTGTGAGCAAATTTTAATAATGCTTGGTTAATCTCAAAATTGGTTGTCATTATTGTGCCTCACTCTCAGAAAATTAAGAGACGTTGTTAAACAGTGAATAACTTTAGTCAGCAACCCTAAGACTCTGGGGAAATCCAAAGAAATTCATTAGGAAAAAGTTGTAGGCTCTAAAATTAAAGAGTTGGAAAAGAGTAATGCTGTAGGATCTGGTGCTACTTGTGGACAAAACATGGGCTCTATTTCATAGCCTTTTTTCTGGGGTAGGAATAAAGCTTTTGGACAGATGGCATTTTAAATCATGTTCACTATTTTTAGGGTTAAATAAATGAAATATAAACAGCATGCAAGAAGGCAACTGTTTCAATATTACCAAACTAACACTATCACTATCAGGCTATTATTGCCTCACAAATGTTTTATGTCACCTTTTCCAATATTAGATGCTTTGGGGTTATTTAAGCTATCATTGGCCCAAACAAAAAAGTTGTATTCATAAATAAATTTATATTAGAACCCAATCAAGAAATGTAGTAATTGAATTCCCTTATTTAAGAAATATCTATGCCTACATAGCCAGGAACCATGTTAGCTCAACCTTCCTACTAATAATATTAAATATTGCTGAAATTTTATCTTTCACAAATGTATGAAATCATGCATTACATTTTTCTAATTAGACAAGAAATTTGGTATATTCTTGAAATTATATAAATTCTTTTTAATGATAAAAGGCATTGGTCCCCTGAATTTAATGAAAGAAAATCAAATGAGTTGACAAATCTTTAATTTTTTAAAGTGTTCCCAGAGCTAGAGGTACCTATTTCCTGTTTAATATAAATATTACAAAAATGAACCTCCTAAAACAACTTTTTCATAACTACAGGAAAAAAAGGCTCAAATCTGGGCAAATTAGAATACTATTCTGTGTAGCCACTAATCGTGATTTACTCATGATGTTTTTAAATAAGTGAAATAAATGCTAAATTCCTAAAATACATCATTTCATTCAATTTTTGTTTTTTGGTTCTGGACCAATTGTCTCTTATATTTGTTCTTTCAGATTTTAAAGAGACAAAATATTATAATGTAAATTCAATCCAGATGCATGGCTATCATTTAAAAAATGCTATAAAGTTATTCCAAGATGGATAACCCTATAAATTCAAAGACTCAACTCAGAGTAATCTTGAGGGATGTTCTTTAGAACTGGATGGATCATAGTGATTAAATAAAAACTTTGAAAGTTGGGAAAACTCTGGAAAGACTTTATAACATTGGAAGAAAAGGATAGTGATAAATTCAACTTGTTAACCTCTATGACAAACTTACTTTATGTATTTATTTGATTTCAGAAATATTATTAAAATTGAAATTCCCCCAATACTTTCTTTTGGATTTCTGTGTCTCAAATATCTAATGGAAAACTGAAATGTATATTTAAGTTGTAATATTCTGCTCACGTTACAAAAAGAAAAAGTTGATTAAAAGCTTTATCTCCTTTCACATTCTAGTAATAACTCAAAAAGTACTCTAGTTTCAACTTAGTTACAAAAATATCAACAAAGGCTACAGGACAAGTTTACTTTTACTCAATGCACTTGTATCTTGTATACCCATTATATTTCAACCTTTTATAAACTGCTTTCACTTTTTTAAGGAAAAAAAAATCTACTGAAGTTTTAACAGTGTGGTAATTACATAGTTTAAAAAAATAGCACTGCCTTTGATCAGATAAAGAAAAAGAGCTTACAGAACTACACAACTTTTTTAACAAGCAGCTAAATATAGCAAACTTTCCCTTTTAACAAAATTAGGTTTTATGCTCAATTTAAATTATTAAAGTACTATAAGCATCTAAAGAGTGCCACTTGATTAAAAAAAAAGATTACCACAATTAAAACTCAAAATGTATTATTAAAATGTGACCATAACTAAATTAGCTAAATTTAATACTATCTAATTTCCATAGTGGTTTAAAAGCATATTTGGGTAAGAATTTTATTTTAAAGAAAGGTATAATTACATGCCAAAAATACAATTTATTCAATCAGCTAAATTAATCTTTTGAATTTAGCTTCTGTAGATTTGATTACGCAAGCAGACTTTCTACAATTTTACTAATCTGAATAAGAAAGACATAGAAGTGGCACTTACTGGTATATGAGTACAATTTCATTTTGAAGGCTTGAGATTCTGAGTAAGTGAAATAATAATAGCATACAAAATATAACTGCATAAATTAAGTTCTCATTTGGATGAGGTCATTTTAAAATTCAAGGTAAGAATTTTGTAAGTGTAGTTTAGTTTTAAAAGATCCTGAAAATTAAACTGCAGTACATTCAAAGTCTGAATCAAGGATAATTTTAGTGGTTCAGAATACTTTGAGATTGTACTAACAAAAATTAAGTCACTTATATTAATGATAATGTACTGTACAATTCAGCTCCCCTTTTTTAAAAGATAAATCTTTAGCAGAGTTAACTAAAGACTGACAATCAACTTTTAAAAAACAACTTTCATGTTAATAAAAATAAAGCGACTACACAACTTCTTTTTAACTGTCCCAGGAAGAGGTGTTCGTAGTGCACAGAAAGAAGCCACACAGTTGTTTCTCAGGGCTATTGTAATCCTGGCGGTCAGTAATCCACTGTTACTTCCATGTTTCAAAGGAGGCAATGTCCTTTTGTTCCCTCTCAATGAGGTAGAACAACTGACCTTCCAAATGAAAACCCAGGAATTGATATGGATCTAAAGTGTTACTCAGCTGAAATGTGGAATTACATTTTTATGCCCTCTTGTTGACTGAGCTGTGATAATGTCTTCTTAATACGTAAAGCTGTAAGCCTAGCCGCTCCATTGGCATACCAACATTCTCGCATAATTTTGGCCATCACTCTCAAGGCCTGCAGGAATAAGAAATAAAATCAGTACTTTCATAGGTGATGCAAACATTCTGTGTAGACACATACTGTGATATAAGAAACATAAATGTGTACTTCTGTAACAAAGGCAAGAATGAATACCTGCCCCATTTTATAGAAAAGGAAATGGAGACACAGAGAGCTAAGATGAGTAGCCCCAAATCACATACTTAGTACTCCACAAAACTTAAATGTTTCACTTTTTAAACTTAAAAAAAATAAAAGCAATAAATTTTCATTCTAAAGTTAAGCTAAATTTTCTAATGGATTATGACAACACTTGCAATCGTGTGAATTTAAAAGATTTTGTTCTAAATACTACCTTCAAGATTAGAATAAATTCCAAATATTTTGTATTCCAGGAGAGAAAGTGAGGGAGGGAGAAGTGAAAGAGAGAAGGAGGAAGCGGGAAAAGAGAGAGAAAGAACGTGAACGCAACTCCATGTATTTGTGAAAAGAAATAAAACACAACTGTCTTTACTAGAAATCTTCATTGAAATTAAGCATTGTGATATGCTAGGTTCTACTTCCTCCCACAACAGAGTTTTGGAAAATTTGTAAAAGAAGAAAAGAAATCTAATGGTTAAGGATACTGGCTATAGGAAGTCTTAAGCGTGTGTTCAAGCAGTAGAGTTTGTTTTGAAGACACAAAATGGTGTCCATTTATGCCCATGTACTTAAAATTACTTCAGATGAAAACAAAGTTGTTTTACTATAATACTTGTCTTCAATGCAAAAAATTATTGGAACTGTCACTAAATATTCGTAGTTGAAAATTATAGTTGGTCATAATACTTACTTCACAACTCTGCCATCGATTTGGAATATTTGGCCGTAACTTCTGTTCACAAACAACTTTCCGCATTTCTTCTACTGATGGATCAGAAGGTACAAGATCATAATAAGGCAGCTGGTAGTCTTCGTGAATTCCTATTTGTTTAAAAAATATATATGTGTATATATATATGCATATATAATTTGAGATACATATCTTATAACTAAGTATTAAAAATTGCACTTAATTCAGGTATAATTGTTCCTTGCTCACCATAACAATTTCTTTGGAACAGTAAACATGATTTATCATTCAAAATAAAGGATACTTCATCAGCTCTATGAAGATGGATTCCTCCTCAGTGAATAGCTGCACTTAAGGTATTCATTTAGAGTAATCTAGGTCATGTGTAAGTGAACAAAAAGAATGTAATACTGATTCGTGTTTTTTAGTTATTTCCTTGGTAAAGAAAACTTCCTCTACTAAAGTCACCCAAAGACAAGGTCATAGAAGTGGCTTAGGGTACAGATGGGTGAAGCATTTGCCCAGCAGGGTCATGCAAGTCAGGATGTGTCAGAAGCAGGACCTGAACCCAGCTTCTTCTGAGTCTAAGGCCAATCCTCTATGATGTTCTGTTGCCTCTCATACATAAATCACATGAAAATACAAATGAATGGCATACTGTGGCATACATGCTACAAACATACTTGTAGCATTCATATGCTAACATTATAAATTACCTATAAAAGTCACAACACACTAAATAAACACAAACTGACTTGAAAGCATATATAGCCCCAATTTCTAACTGGATGAATAAAAAGAGCAAAGATAAAGTCTATCAAAATACCTCAATAATAAAGAGGCACATTTGTGTTTATGTTACTTATATTTCACTAGTGTGTGTATATTTGACATACAATTATATATGTACTATCAAATTAATAAAGTATATCTATTTGTATATATGTAAATTACTTTATATGCACCTATGGTAGTAAGATAATCATTATATGTAGATAACACTTCTTTAAGAGCACATCTTACAGAACACATTATCATATAATATTTTATTATGTATGCATGCAATATTTATACACATTTATATTAAATACAAAAATAAAGCGGCTTCTTTACTAAGTAGTGTCCTTTCTACCAAGAGATATGACTCAATTTCAAAGTTCTTATTTCCTTTTATTTGCTCTTCCACAAAGTGGAGAAGTCTTCCGTATGAATGCCTTTCCTCTTGTAGGTTTTATTCTATTTTTAACAGGTGTGGTTCTTCCTTCCTGCTCCTATCCCCTTCATCCACTACATTACTATAATTCTTCCTAACAGCACATACTTTAAAATTTTATACACTGCCTTCTTTACACAGGTATCCAGGAGGTGGTTTAGGAACCAACAAGTTTTGAGAAACAACACCCAAGTAAAACTATATTTAATAATGACAAACTATATTAGCTTATGGGAGGCCCTGGAACCCAAAAGACTGGGAAAGAATGAATTAAACTCTTGAGAACTGCTTTAGCTATTTCAATAAGGTATGAAGAGATTATGAGCAGAATGTATGAACATAATATACCAGTGATAGGGGTACAAGGAGGGGATCTGTCATCTCCTGTCTGGTGTCAGAACAGAGGTAACTGCTTCAATCTATCTTCTCTCCGGCCCATGTTCCTAGCAAATGCACTATTATTTCTAAAAAATTATTTCTTTGAAATGTTACTATGTTTTAAGTGGCTATATGGCATCCATATATCTGTGGTAGTTGTTAAAGCATGAGTGAGATAAAAAAGATACAAAGTATAAAATGATACATTCTAAAAGCTGATTCCTAAGTAACAAGTACAATATGAATTGAATTTATCCCCAAGTCAAGTATCTCCAAACATTTGGATAAGAAAATGTAAATGGAGACACAGAAGTACACAGATATCTGGAAGTAGGTTATTCTTTCCCTTAATAAAAAAATCTTCCCTTTCTTTTCCACCTTTAATTGGAATTGAAAGAGCACTCAAATGAAATAGCTTAAGTAGTAAAGTAGATTTACTAAATAGGCTTTATTTTAGAAATTGATATGTAATATATTTTTAAAAGATCTTATTTACATAATCTTTCGTAAATTTTAGAATGCACATTTCTCACATCTCTTGAGGTAATGAGAAATAATACTCATATCATTAAATTTTGTATAAAATTGTAACTTACCACCAATTGAACATCTTCGAGCTATTTCCCAGAAAACTAATCCCATTGCATAGATGTCAGCACGTTTGAATGATTCAAAGTGTTTCATGTTTATGGAATCATCTAGAACCTCAGGGGCCATGTACCTATTTAAAAAAAAAAAGAATTAAAAAATCAAAAAACATTAAGAGGCAGGAACTGGGCATAATGTTGGGAACATAAAAAAAGGCAAAAGACAGTCCCTGCCTTCATGGAATTGAATGAAGGAGAAAACTGCACACAAATCAATTAAAAACAGGATAAATAGGAGATAACTAACAGAGGAAAGGAACTGGAATTAAGAGGGGTTGAGTAATAGAAGATGAGATTTTAGTTGGGTCTTAAAGAAAGCCAAAGACCTCTGTGCTTATATAACAGAGAAGGTGAAAATATTCAAAAAAATTCTCCATATTTAAAAATTATTCTGTAATCGTCCAATCAGCAACCAACACATAGATCTCTGAAGAATTCTTTCATCTCAACAATTAATGACATGTGGAAAAACCATCAAATACCCTTATAAGTAGACTGCCAGAGAGCAGTTAGGTGGCTCAGTTGATAGCCAGGCCTGGACTTGGAAGGACCTGGGTTCAAATTTGGCCTCAGACACATCCTGTGTGACCCTGACCAAGTCACTTAACCCCCACTGCCTACCTCTTACCACCCTTCTGCCTTGGAACCAATACCCAATCAATATTGATTCCAAGAAGGAAGGTTGGGGTTTAAAAAAAATATCCAATTAAGGATTACCTATATGTGTTAACAAAGACACTTGAAAATGATTGAATAAAGCCATCAATCTCTAGATCTTTTTAAACTCTATTTTCAAATCTATTCAAACCTGACATATGGTTGATATTCTTAAATCAATTGCTAATCCTTGTTATCTTAACTGCATCATCGTGAATACTGTTATAAAGTTTCTAGCTTTTAATTATTTTTAAATATTGTCCTACCTCTGATACATAGTGCTGTGTGAAGATTTAAGCTTTCAGTGACTCAGGCAACTCTTAGTAAGAACATAAAGTTGCAGAGCAGGAATCATCTGTTGGCAGAAAAAGTTTCTACATGGAGAGTTCCTAATACTAATGAAATTATGGTTCAGACAAAAAAAAATTTGTTTAAAGATACCATTCTAATTTGAAATATTATAGCATTCTGTAGTCACATGTTACATGCATGGATTTCTTGATAGAGACTGCTGAGCTAGCTTACTCCAACAAGGAAAGATTGAGGTGTAAAGTGGAAGGGACGAAGAAAGCAAAAGATTCAAGGTTCAATTGTTTTCCTCAGCTTCTTAGCAATATCTCTTCTACACTGAAAATGATCCTCTTTCCTGGAATTCTTTCCTCACAGCTTCTAGAACAATAAATTCTCCTGATTCTCAATGAACTTCCCTTTTAAATAGTTTTATTGATTTTTTAGAAATAATCACTGTCACCTCCTGATGAGTTCCCCCCATTCCCAGCTCAATGGGGAAAAGAAATCACTTTTTTCTAACAAATAACTGGCTCCTCTTGCTTCCTAAATGTTGGTATTTCTGGTCTCTCCTGATGATCTCATCCATTCTTATCAAACCTGGAGATAACACAAACTTAAGAGAGAGCAATCACAATGAATGCCAGAATCAGGATCCAAAAAAAGATCATGGCAAGCTAGAATCCAGGACAGAAACTAACAAGATGATATCTAATAGGGCTTACTATAAAAATTCATAAAACAATTTTTATTATAAAATTATAAGATGCAAAAGGTATAGTTGGTCACTAAAATATAGAGATTTTAATAAAAAATAAGCTAAGACAAAAAGCAAAATAAGGCAACCCAGAAAGACAGTTATAATCAGGATGAAGGAAGTAATGATCCAGCAATCCTCCCCCTAGTCCCACCATATCTTGCATGCTGCATTGGTTTTGGATGTCTCACTTTGAGGAAGGGCAGAAATAAGCTGGAGATCATTGAGAAAAGAGTAATTAGGATATAAAATGCCTTGCGACTGTAATGGTTAGAATGGGTAGTTGCCAAAAATTGTAATTAACCGTTAAGTCACAAAACTGTTAATAACTAGATTTATTAACAAGAAAAAGAAAATAAAGAGAGAAATATAGAAAAGAAGTGAAGAATTTCCTAGCCTAATAATCCAGAGCCTAACAACTCAGTGTCTGTCTCCAAATCTCAGCCTCAGAAAATAACCCCATCAGCTTCCAGCTGGGTCTCATTTTATAAATCCTTACTACATCCATTAGCTCTCTTACATCACTCCCCAGGAACCAATCACAATTCCTCAATTAACCTGGCACCACCCAGGGGCAGTGCCTGTGGGATCAATTCCCAGGTTGCTGATTGACCCAAATTCAAAGCAAATGGAAGGGAAGTCTAAATCTCTGATTGATAGAATAAAAATACAAATTTCTTTCTCACAAGACCATACCAGTGGAACTAGAAGGAACCTCAGATGCTTGGTGTGGACTTACGTTGTTAGCCCCCTAAAGGGCTGAACTAGAACAACCCAAGGAAATTGCAAAGAGGAAGACTGAGATTCGATGCTAGGAAAAACTTGCTAAGAATGATAGCTCTGCCAAAGTGAAATGGGCTGCTTTAGGAAGTAGTCAGTTCCCCTTATTAGGATAATAATAAATATCTGGTGGTTAAATAACAAAATCTGTGGGTGAATAACTCCTAGGTGGGTTTGGGAAAGGTGAGGAATGGGGAAATGGAAGTAGAGAGGGGCACCTCCACCAGGAGAATCAGCTGGTTCTTGATGTCAGTTAGGTGCCAGGTTTGTCTGGGAAAGGAGGAGAAACAAGGAAGGTCTGTATAAAAGGATTTAATAACAAAATGGGATGGGGAGTGAAGGGAAGTAGGAAAACTTAACACTCAGGTCCAGTGAAAACTACCAGGGGAAGAGGGATGGACACAGACTACACTAAAACTAAACGTATGAGCAGACTGCCTAAGGCCTGGCAGTCTGGCTTGACAGGGTAAGGGGATCTCATGAAGATGTCCTTGGTTGGTCTCAGGATGTCACAGCTGGTCACAGGAAATCAGGATACACAGCAAGAATAAAATTCACAGGTGAAATGAGGGAGATGAGATAATCTGTATGTGTCCACCACACCAAATGAATCCAATTCTCAACCTACAACTTCATTGGTCTGAGAACTGAATCCCCCAAAAAACCTGACAGCTGCTCCAAACCCAACTGTCAACCTCCAGAGTCACTGTGTGAGTCCCTATGACAAGATTCTAAATTCTCTTGCCAGCCAGTCTGCTCTGCTATCTATCTACCTCTGCTATCTAACAGACTTATATTTCTCTACAACACCCTTCATGAAGTCTTCAAGCAAAGACCTGGTGACTTTTCATCATTTATATTTTAAAGGAGATTCTTGTTTATGAATTAATTAGGATAGAGGACCTCTGAATTCCATTCTAACTCTAACCTGGGAATGTTTGGAAAGAACCTGAAAATCAGCAAACCCTTACCTGGAAACTGCCATATCTTCCCAGAAAACTCAGGTTTGGAATCTGAAGTCAACGATAGTTCTTTTCTATTCCTTAGTCTCTGATATAATAATGTGTTAGGTCCTGTATTTTCTGTCTTCAAAATATATATTCCTTTGTCTCCATTCCCAGAGCTTCCATTCTATTCTAAGACTCTTACTACCTTATTTTCTTTAAATCTTTATCCTCTCTCTTGGAATTGATATAAGTATTGGTTCTAAGGCAAAAGAGTGGTAATGGCAAGACAAATAGAGTTAAGTGACTTGACCAGGGTCACACAGCTAGGAAGTGCCTGAATGAAGATTTGAACCTAGAAACCCCCGAGACACCTAGCTGCCCCTTCTCATTTCCTTTTGTCTTCACATGACTTCCTGCCCCTACTCATGTTTTTCTTGTTTAGACTACGTTCTTAAGACAATTTTAAAAAACAAATTGTATTTCCCTATTTCACCTAGGATGAAGATACAAGGGCTATGCATAGGCCCAGGCCCATTCCAATTGGCACAGAAGCTTTGATTCTCCAATCTCCATCTTTGGCTGGTTTGCCCCTTCTTAAGGTGGTGGTGGCTCACTATACCCATGCTAAACTAGTAGATACTAATTTGACTTATTAGCCTACTGAAGCTCAATACTCCTGAGTTCAAAAGATCTGCCCCAGGGATTATAGGTATGTAGTGCCATGTCTAGTCATACTTGGAATTCCTAATTGGTACTCCTCTTTCCAAATTTTCACCCACCCTCCTTCCTAAATTCACTTATGTTTACTGTTGCCATATTAATCTTTTATTGCATACCCATAATCACATTGTTCCTTTAGTCAAAAATCTTCAAAAGTTCCTTTCTGCTCACTGAATAAAAGACATTCAAGAGCCTCTTCATTCAACCTCAACCTACCATTCCATAAGAATAAAGTGAGCCCCATAGATTTGCTCATGGTTCTTATAGCTAGTTGGTGGTAAATCCATGACTAGAAAGAACACAGCTCCTGACTTGGCATTCATTACTTTTACCAGAACAAAAAAGCTGCCTCCCTTTTAAAAAAGAAAAATGTATAAAATGGTTGTAAATGTAATTTATATTTTGCAATAAACTGGAGCACCCTAAAAAAAGAACATAATTCTATTGTATCATAAACATGGTATACCTAAACATAATGCTACTTGTAAATAAATTAAATGCTTAATTAATAAACTTTTTTAAGCACTCTTAGAATTTCAGAAGGATTTGTGGTCCTTTGACTATCTTGGAAAAATCTGAACTAAAGGCTTCTCTGGAAAACCTCTCACCTGACATTTAAAAAAAATCATTCCAGTGATCATACTTTTTCAAAAACAAATTGGGGCTATTTTAAAAAATATTTCATAGAACCTTTTTAACAAGGTATAGACTAAAAGACTCCAAGATCTTGTTTTTTATATATGCATACATATTTATGTGTGAATGTGTTATGTATAAAAATTTCCCCTAAATATCTGTCTTTTCACCTCTAATCCACAGCAAGGTTCTATAAAGCAAAGTCCATTTCTTTGTATACCTCAGTGTTTCATAGTGCTTTTCATACAAAAGAAACTAATGGATTTACTGAAGAAATATTCCAAGATGTAAAATATATAACATGTCTGGATTATCCCATTTCCTTTCCTAGATCTCCTCTGGCCATATGAAGTCCTATTCTCCCTATATCCAGTGCTCATTATTCCAATCTATCCCTGGCTCTTCTCAAGCTCGAAAATTACATCTAATTCCTTCCTACAGTTTCCTGACCTAGCAAAAATTCCCCTTTCCTCTCTTTATCTCACTTAAGTGTTAGTAAAACAAACAAAACTTATAGTAACTATAACTACTAACCCTTCCCAGAGAAGTTTGCTTAATACTTCTAATGATTCTTTGATAACAAATGGTAACATTTAAAGCAGTATGGGAAATTTTTTTTTTTTAAAAATAAAGCAGTATGGGAGAAGTTCTTTTGGGTAACGATCGATCATCCTCTCTACTATGGAATTCTCCTCCCTTCTAGTAGGAAGAGTTGGTCATTGTTCTACTGTATCTTTCCTTATTCATTGCCTTCTAAAGCCAGAGGCCTAAGCATCTTTATCTGTTCTTCAGTACTTAATGAGTTGAATTTTCTTTTGCAGAGAGCAGCAGACTCTCCTATTTTAGGCCAAGCTTCTGGACTTTGGAGCTGTTGTTCAGGAATTTTGGTTGTGTCCAACTCTTCATGATACCATTTGGAGTTTTCCTGGCAAAGATACTGGAGTGTTTTGTCACTGCCTTTTCCAGTTCATTTTGCAGATGAGGTAACTGAGGAAAATGGGCCCAGGGTCATCAATACAGGCACTAAGTGTGTCTGAGGCCAGATCTGAACTCAAGAAGATGAAAACCAGGCACTCTAATCACACCTAGTATCACCTAGTTGCCTCAGGACTTCAGAGGCATTTAGCAATAATCCTATATAACTGGCTTTTCATCATTAATCTGAAGCTCACCTTTTAGTGAAGATATGAGGATTCTCCTCCAAGTACTCACAACCAAAAAGAATAAAAAGCCTTTGTCTTTCCACTTCCTAGCTCCTCCTCCCCCCTTCCCATCTACTTCCTCCCCAGGCATCAGGGATTATAATCACATCAGTGCCTCTACATACCTCTGTTAATACCTCTAGGATTGTCTTTTTTTCTCCCAATTACTCTTCAAAGAGATTTAGTGCCAAGTGTTGCTCAAAATTTGCATGCAAAATCTTTTTTCAGAAACAAACTCTTTCACACATACAGAATGAGATAAAACTACTTCTACAAGAATTTTTGGATCTGCTGTTAAAGGCTTTTTATCCCTACAGGAACAAATATTTTTAAACATTTTAAAGAAAACTTAAACTTTTTTAATACTTAGTGACTCAAGAAAAAATGTCTTTTGGGTATTTTTCCATAATGACCTAATGCTATGTACAGAAATACCAGTTTTACTGAGAAGTGAAAGAATTCATCAGATGACTTTGGGACAACACATC
This sequence comes from Gracilinanus agilis, assembly GCF_016433145.1. NCBI lineage: Eukaryota > Metazoa > Chordata > Mammalia > Didelphimorphia > Didelphidae > Gracilinanus > Gracilinanus agilis. The sequence goes on from NC_058130.1 coordinate 152,820,001, forward strand.
TAAAAAAGAAGCTCATGAAACTTCTAAAATGAAAAGAGGACAGGATACAGAGGCATAGCATGTAAGTTTTTAATGAATAGTTTTATTATGTTTATTAGAAATAAACTAAAGTAGCTAAATCATAATTTCCTCCATTCTTAGCATCTTGTGATTTTAGATATTTATAAAGCCAATATGAATGCTCTTTATTTATATTAGCTGAGGACATCTTATAAAAGCTCTACCAAAAAAAACCCCCAAAATTAATGATATCTAAAAAAACCTAATCTCACACATCTAAACATATGAATAACACATTTTATTATACAGGTAAAGTGTATTTGTGTAAATAGAAAAGTTTAGGAAGTTTTATGTGTTTTTAACTAGACAGTAATTTGTTTAAGTTCTACAAGTTAGAATCTAGAACAAAGCATAGACTGACACAGAGTGTAAACTTCCCATTTCATATATGTAATCTACTCATGATAAAGCCAAGCTGGTTCTTTGTAATCATGACTTTGTTTTTTAGAACTTTTTTATTAACCACTCTTAAATGATACATTCTAAAATTTCCGCAGGAATCACTGATTAAAAGGTTTTCCCTTCTTAGGACCAGGTAGTTTTGGGGTCCATTTGAAGTTTTTAAGTCATCCCAGGAATTCCAGGCCCTAACAAACTTCAGATACTATATAATACTTTGGATGGAAACAGGAGAGAGCTACTCTAGTCTAAAGTTGCAAGCTGAAAAAACTTTCTTGGATATAGGTGTGAATTATAGGAAATATCCCCTTTCACTATCTTGTACCTTTTATTTAGGTGCTTTGGCCTCTGGGTTTCTCGATTACCATGCAAAGATTGTAAGTCTCTCTAACATATGGGGGAAATAAAATATAGTTTTGAAACCAAGAACAAAATAGTAAAGAAATAAAAAGTGGTAATTATTATTATTATTATTACTAAAAAGTATATTAAATACTACTCAAGTAGTATTTAATTATTAAAAAGTTTTACCTTTTTGTTCCAACTCTGTGGTTTGGAGCGATATCAATTGTGTCTGTGGCTGAATCATGTCTTACTGCAAGTCCTAAGTCTGCAATACAGCACGTTCCATTCTTCTTTACTAAAATATTCTTTGATTTCAGATCTCTATGAGCAATTGCTGGTTTGCCTAAAGGAACAAAAGTTAAACATGACTATAGAAAAAATAATGCATATCAATAATCTCTTGGCATAAAAATGTTTCAAAAATATGAAAATTTCTAAAACTATGTCTAATATACTCTCTACTCATCTTTTCCAGCTCCAAGAATTCTATTATTCTATTAATTCAAATATAGAAAATAGTCACCCTAGAGATTTAGGCACAGAAATTTTAATCTCAGTGTGTTTGTGCTACCAACTACCAAGATACTTCTCTAAACTGCCAAAGTTTATTATCCTAAATCAGAAATTAAAGAATCTTAATTGCATAAGCAATTGCAATGCAAAACACTTTTCATAATGCAGTTATTTTGGAATATCCAAAAGTATTATCACACTATCATGGATAACTGTGAAATTATCTATACTAAGCATTATATTAAGTTTCCCAAAAATTTTGAATTATTAGAGCTTTCCCTATTCTTGCTCAGGAAATTATTTTGAATTATTTTGTGCAAAATTTGAATTAATTTAATTGTAAACATGTTTTTTTTTCTTCATAGAAGGTAACCCAGCCTGTTGAACCCAGGTCTCTGACTCAACAAATCCATTACATTTTTCCACAGTACCATGGCTTGAATTTGTGCTCACCAGTAATAAGCTACCTTCCTCTAATTAGCATCAATCAGCTCTCTGTATACAGGTAAGAACACCTAACTATATAGCCCTATAAACTACATCATTCTGTGCAGAGCCAAAATGGTTGAGTAGAGGCAATAACCCAGCTGTACTCCCTAAACAATTTTAAAATAATGCATAAAATCAAATTATGAAGCAGCATAGCCCCCAACAGTTTTCCAACACAAGAAAATTAGGAGGTCATTGGAAAGGTCTGTGACACCAGAGCATGTGTGTCAGTAATACGAACAGTGGGCCTTGAGGTGGTTAGGTCAGCAACAGTAGCAACAGCAACAGCAGTAGCACTTTCAGCTCTTAACCCAGAAACAATAAGGAAATTGGACAACTTGTCAGAAAGAAACTACAAAGGACTCTGATCTAACATTAGGCACAGCATCGGGTACTGTTTAGCAACTCCACTGTCCACTTAGGTTTCTGGGTTGCAGTTCCAGGCAGAGAGAAAACATTAGTACTGGTGGCTACAGGAGAGCAGGGACCCTTCCTGGGTAAAGACAAAAGCTGTGACTACACTTCTTCTCAAGGTAACACCGCTTTGGAAGCAAGGAAAAATTGCAGATAGGCAGATCTATCTCTGAAAAAAACAGTAAAAACAAAACAACAAAAAGAACACTAACGTCTGGGACAGTGCCTCCCTACCCTCAGTTGAGCAGAGCTCAACTCTAACAAAGTCTGCAGTCAAAATATGGGCTGGAAAAATGGGTAAACAAAAAGAACTTGAACATAAAAAGCCTACTACATGGTGTCAAGGAAGACAGAAACACAAACTCAAGAAGACAAGGTTGAAAAAAGCTATAAGCAAAGCCTCAAAAGAAATGCAAATTGGATGCAAGACCAACAAGAATTTCTGAAAGAGATAAAGAAAACAGTAAGAGTAATAGAGGAAAACTTTGGCAGGCAATGCAAGAAAATTAGGAAGAGAATTAACAGGCTTGAGGGGGAGGGGACCACAAAAAATACCAAAGAAAATAATGCCATAAAAACATAAACATGAAAGAAAAAAATCAATAAGGGACTTAAGAAAGTTAGAAGGAGTCTACATAGACAGAGGGGGAAAGTATAAATAGATTATATTGGAATGATTCTTGCAAAAAAGAAAATGAAGAGGTGAGAAAAGAGGGATGCATTGGAGAGAAAGAAGAAACAGAAAGGGGGAAATTATGTCATGTAAAAGAGGCATTCAATGCAGAGCTTTTAAAAGACTGGAGGGGGAAATGAGGAGTGGCCAGCAATGCTTGAAATCTCACTCTCATCAGAATTGGATCAAAAAAGAAAGATCTGTCTCTCTCTCTCTCTCTCTCACACACACACACACACACACACACACACACACACACACACACACACACAAAAATCTATCTTACCCAACAGAGAAATAGGAGGGGAATAATAAAAGAGAAGGTGGAATAAGGGAAGCAGTGGTTAGAAGCAAAATAGACTTGAGAAGGGACAGGGTAAAAGGAGAAAGAATAATCAGATGAAAAAACCTGAATGGAATGCTCTCATCATAAAACAGAAGTAAATAGCAGAATGGATTAGAAATAAGAAGCAAATGATATAAGAAACACACTTGAAACAGAAAGATATACAGTTAAAAAAAATTAGGGGCTAGAGCAGAATCTACTATACTTCATCTGAAGTAAAAAAGGCAGGGATAGCAGACATGATCTCAGATAAAGCAAAAATAGACCAAATTAAAAGAGATAATCAAAGAAACTTCATTTTGAGGAAAGGTTCCATGGACAATAACATAATATCAACAAATTTTCAGGAAAGTTTCTCTGATAAAGATCTCATTTCTCAACTTCCAGGTTAAGATGGCTGCAGTGTAGAAGGAACTTAACAACTCTTCCTAAAACCAATCACAACAATGCATCTCAAAAGGACAAAATTCTAAATCAGGTGGAAAGGGGTTCTACCTTAGGGAGGAACCTCGAAGGTAGGCAGCTTTTGGGCACTTCCATGCTATAAGGGGATAAAATTACACCTACCAAAGTGCGAACTGATCACACACACACACAACTGTAAGAGTCAGAGTGAAGGCCAGGGCATTTAATTCTTGGAAGCTCACTGAGTGGACCACAGTCTTACCCCTGAGGACAGTGCAAAGCCTTGGGGCAAAACTTTGGACTGGTGGAGCAGACAGGCCCCTGAGACTTGAAAAATAGCCTCAGGGCAAAAACCACTCTGTATCTCCCTATACCAAGTGCCGCCTACCCCCCTCATTCAAGACTTCTGGCTGAGAAGGGAATATAAAACTGACATGGCCACAAACACCAAAGAACTAGAATCCACAAATGCCAAAAAAGTAAGATACAAGTGAGAAAGCATCTGACATTGGATAAAGTCTATGGAGAAAAGGAGCAGAGTAAAGAAGTGACAGCTAAGAGTGAGAAACAAGCAAACACATCCAAACTTTCAAAAAAAAAGATGGAAATTGGTCCCAAGCTTTCAAAGAACTCAAATCGGAGTTCAAGAACCAAGTAAGAAAGATGGAGGAAAAAAAGTGGGAGAAAGAATTGCAAGTAATTAAAAAGGAAAATAACAGTTAAAAAGACAATCTCCTGCTTGGAAAAAGAGGTACAGAAATCACATGAAATAATGAGCAAATTTGAGATGAGAATGGATCTGCTGGAAGTCATGAAAAGCAGCTTAGACCAAACCAAAAAAGAAAATCAGAAGATCATAGCTGAAAAACCAGTCTTTAAAGACTAGAACTGGGCAAGTAGAAGCAAATGATCTCACAAGACAGCAAGAATTAATAAAGCAAAATCAAAACAATGACAAAATAGAAGGAAATATGAAATATCTCATTGAGAAGGTGATGGACATGGAAAACATGTCCAGGAGAGATAATTTGAGAATCATAGGTCTACCTGAAAACCTAGAGAAAAACAGAAGTCTTCACATTATCTTACAAGAAATTATCCAAGAAATCTGCCCTGATATTCTTGAATAAGAGGGCAAAATAGACATTGAAAGAGTCCATAGATCACCCTCTACATTAAATCCTCAAAAGACAACCCCCAGAAATGTAATTGCCAAATTCAAGAGCTTCCAAGCCAAGAAGAAAATATTGCAAAAAGCCAGAAAGAGACAATTCAGATATCAAGGAGTCCCAGTCAGGATTGCAAAGGATCTGGCAACTTCCATGCTAAAGGAATGCAAGGCTTGGAATATGATATTCAGAAAAAGCAAGAGAATTGGGTCTAAAACCAAGAATCACCTACCCATCAAAACTGACTATATACTTCCAAGGGAAAGCATGAGCATTTAACAAAATAGAAGATTGCCAAATATTCCTAAAGAAAAGACCAGAATTAAATGGAAAATTTGAGGTCCAAATATAAAATTCAAGGGAAACATGAAAAGGCAAACAAGAAAGGAAAAAAAAAATTTTAAGGGCCTTCAATAAGGTCAAATTATATTCCTATATGGAAAAGTGATATTTGTAACTCTCAAAAATTGTTTTCACTATCATAGTAGTTAGAAGAATTATTCATAGGTAGAGGTTGGGGTACTAAGTGATTTAAGATGACATTAAAATAAAATGGGCGAGAATAGAAGATGGCACCAAAAGAAAATTAAAGGAAGAAGAAAAATGGAATAAATTATATACCACATAAAGAGGAACATGAGAGTGAGCTAATAGGTAATACTTAAACCTTAGTCTCAGTGGAATCAATTCTGAGAGGGAAGAGCATCTAGATCCATTGGGGTATGGAATTCTATCCTTACCCTACAGGGAAGTTGAGAGGGAAAAAACAAGGGGTGGGAGTGGAGTGGGGTGTACCAAAAAGAAGGGAAAGAGAGAGGGGAAGGAATTCAATAGATCTTAAAGAAAAATAAGAGGGGAATAAGAAGGGAGGGGTTAAGGAAGGGAAGTAAGATAAGGATGGGGAATAGGGAGACTGATTAAAAGCAAAACACTGATTTAGAAGGAAATAATGAAAGAAGAAAGGGCAGGCCTAGGAGAGGAAATCAAGATGATAGGGAATACACAGGTGGTAATCATAACGGAATGTGAATGGGATGAACATACCCATAAAATGGAAACAAATAGAGTATATTAGAAACCAAAATCCTACCATATGTTGTCTACAAGAAATACACATGAGGCAGATAGACACACAAAGGGTAATGGTTAGAGCAGTGGTTCCCAAACATTTTTGGTCTACCACCCTCTTTCCAGAAAATTTTTTTTAATTTTAATAGCAATTAATAAGAAAGATAAATGCACCTGTGGCCATCACCTCCCCCGTGGATTGCTGCAGCACCCATCAGGGGGTGGTGGCGCCCACTTTGGGAATCACTGGGTTAGAGGCTGGAGCAAAATTTACTGGGCATCAACTGACAAAAAGAAGGCAGAAGTCACAATCATGATATCTGACAAAGCCAAAGTAAAAATTGATCTGACGAAAAGATATAGAAAAGGTAATTATATCCTGATAAAAGGCAGTATAGACAATGAAGAAATAGCAATACTCAACATGTTTGCACCAAATGGTAAAGCATCCAGATTTTTAAAGGAGAAACTATTGGAGCTTAAGGAGGAAATAGATAGTAAAACTATACTAAGTAGGAGACCTGAACTTTCCTCTATCAGATCTAGATAAATCAAACCAAAAAATAAATAAGAGGTAAGAGATGTGAATGAGACTTTAGAAAAATTAGAATAGATATATGGAGAAAAATAAATAGGGACAAAAAGGAATACACATTCCTCTCAGCAGTACATGGTATATTCACAAAGATGGACCATGTATTAGGGTATAAAAACACTGCAAACAAAATCAAAAAGCAGAAATAATAAATGCAACCTTTTTAGATCATAATGTAATAAAATAATAATTAGTAACGGTACACGGAGAAGCAAATCAAAAATTCACTGGAAATTAAATAATATGATTCTCCAAAAATGGTTGGTTAAAGAATAAATCATAGAAACAACTAGTAATTTCATTGAAGCAAATGACAATGAGGAGACGTCATATCAAAATCTATGGGATGCAGCCAAAGCACTATTCAGGGGAAAATTTATATCCCTGAGTGCATATATCAACAAATTAGAGAGGGAAGATATAAACTAGTTGGATATGCAAATTAAAGAACTAAAAAGAGAACAAATTAAAAATTCCCAAATAAAAACTAAATTGGAAATCCTAAAAATTAAAGGAGAAATTAATTAAATTAAAAGTAAAATAACTATTGAATTAATAAATAAGACTAGAAGCTGGTACTTTGAAAAAACAAATAAAATAAAGTACAGGTTAATCTAATAAAAAAAAAAAGGAAAGAAGAAAACCAAATTAATAGTATCAAAGATGAAAAGGGCAACCTCACCTATAATGAAGAGAAAATTAAGGTAACTATTAGGAACTATTTTGCCCAATTATATGGTAATCTAGTTGATACGGATGAATATTTAAAAAATATAAACTGCCTAGATTAACAGAAGAGGAAATAGAATACTTAAATAATCCCATATCAGAAATAGAAATCAAACAAGTCATCAAAGAACTCCCTAAGAAAGGTCTTGTTTCTCAATGACATGGGGAACTGAGTTAAATTTGTAAAAATAAGAGCCATTTCCCAAACAATATACAGTCAAAGGCTATAACCAGGCAGTTTTCAGAAGAAATCAAAGCTGTCTAATCACATGAAAAAAAGCACTAAACTATCACTACTGATAAAAGAAATGCAAATTAAAAGAACTCTGAGATGACACCAATTATTATATGCATATAACAAATTACATGACCTCCTATTTAGAACTCTCATGGTTTAAACTATAGCCTCTACCCCCCCCCCAAAAAAAAACCCACATCTCATCTCTAATCTCTTTTCCAAAACTGAATATCCAACACAAACTCCCCAAAAGATGTAATATCCCTTAGAAGATCAACAAATCTGATGCTTCTAGTCAGTAATGACCTCAAACTACCTTGGGATCTGTAAAAGTGAAATTTGGGGAATGCCATCTAAAAGTGTATATATTTCTATGGACATGGGAAATGTATCAAAACTACATTTCCCGTGATCCAACATGGTCCAACTGGTTTCCGTTTCCGGGTCTTTGGGCTTGGGGAGGCCGACGTCTTGACGCAGGGAAGACCTTAAATCTCCTGGGTTAGGAGGGAGTGGCCTCTTTGCCAGTAGGCTCTTTTTGCCAGTAGGTCTCTTGGCCAGCAGACAGGAGACAGTAATGGAGGCGGCAGTTTTGAATGCTTACAAGCGCATGGTCTGATAACTTTATCTATCAACATGGCTTTAATTAAATTACTAATTTATATATTTATACCAGCCTTTATCATTTTTAATATTAATAGATCTTACATAATAATAATGTCAGATCTGACTAACATGGGTCAGACCTGAGGCTAATAAAACAGAGTTGAGTAGTGCAGCAAAGCTTTATTTGAAGGAAAGGAGGGGGAGAGGGGGATGGGAGATTGACAGCAGTAGAAGTGGCACTGGAAGGTGGGGGAGAAGGGAGAGGAAGAGGGAGCCCATAACCTGAGGACGGCTTGGGGTCTCCACCTGGGTGGAGGAGGGGGCAATCTTTTATAGGATGGTGGTCTGAGATGAGGTAACTTATATTGCCTCTAATTGGTCAAATTTGGGGTACTTTTGTTTAGTTGATTAAATGGCCCTAAGCGGGGGGGGGGGGGGTGGAAACCTCTATCTCTGGGGGTGGGAAGTCCTCAGGTCTGAGGGTCAGTGATACAAGTCATTTGTCAAGGTCTGACAGCAAAGTCCTGATGTTCTGCCAGGTTTTACTAGGACTTTGACTCACAGTTTGGACTTGGGGTTGGGGGTGGGTGGGGAGAGGGGTTGGTCTCAGTAGGGATTAGGGAAAGGGGGAACTTTGGTTCCATGGTTTATGGAGCACTACATTTGCATTTTTTTGTATAAATGTATGTATATATGCCATATCCTCCAATAGACTATAAGCTCCATAAACTGAGAATACATCATAGATCTTTATATCCCTATGTCTGGTAAAATTCTCTGCACTCGGGTGCTTAATGGTTTATTGTATTGAAAAATCTATACTTTATTGAAAATGGATTAGAGAGGGGATAGCTAAGTGGCTTGGTGGATTGAGTCAGGCCCAGAGACCAGAGGTCCTGGGTTCAAATCTGGCATCAAACACTTCCTTGTTGTGTGACCCTGAGAAAGTCACTTAACCCATCACTGCCTAGCCCTTACTGCTCTTCTACCTTGGAACCAATACACAGTATTTATTTTAAGACAAAAGGTAAGGGTTTAAGAAAGAAAGAAAATGGATTGGAGGAGGAAGAAACTACAGAACAATCAGAGGGCTATTAAAATAGTTCAGGTAAGAAACTTCAGTCTTGAACTAAAATAATTGTCACAACTGGAGAAAAGGAACTAAGTCAAGTCAAGCTTTTATTAAGACTCCAATGTGTCAGGCAGGCACAGTGCTAAGCACTTGGTATAAAAAGAAAGTGAAAAAAATCCAAAAGTCTACTCTCAAGGAGCTCAATTTAGATTCCACACAGATATAAACCACATAACTTGGGAGCTGATTTGACATGGAAATGAGGGGAACAAGAAGAGGGAAGAATTGAAGATGATTTTCAAGTTATGAGTCTGTGTGATTAGTAAGGAAGTTGGGAAGAGAAGGGGCATCACACCATAGAAAATGAGTTCCACTGTGAACATGATGAATTTGAGATGCCAACAGGACATGTAGGTATAAATGTCTAGCAGGAAGCTGGCAGTATAGAATTGAGAGCAAGTGAGATTAGGCTGAATATCTAAATATGACTGAGAGTTATCACTTGTCAGAAGCCAAACTATAAGTAGTTGAGGACAGTATAAGCTTATAGTGAGCAAATTTCTTTTTTGCTTCCTCTTTGTCCTTATTACAATAGTAATGTCTTTGTCTATAAGGTGTTCATATAGACTCTCTCAGAAAGTGGTGCTGATGTGAATTTTTCTTAGAGTGGATTCAGATCATGTAATTAATGAGCAATTTCAGATTTTACTCTAATATACAATGCTCCTTTAGCTATTCTTTTTCCCTTTCCTCCTATCTCAGAGGAAAAATCACAACACTCTAAAATTACCTTGTCTACCTATTACAAAGATTCCATCCATTTATTCTTCTGGAATTATACTTTACCTCTTTTAACATCTTCCAATGACTACTTCTTCATTTGCTCTCTATCTTCCACTTTCAAATGCACTTAAGACATCTCTCTTCAGGAAGGGGAAGGAAGACCTTCACCTTCACTTGCTCTTGCTACCTATCAAAGATCTCTATTTTCTTTTGCTAGCAAAATAAGCTATGTTCTACTGACTGCCTTTATTTCCTACCTACCTGTGCTATTCACAAATCCATTTGACTGGGCCCTTTTCCTCACTACTTTGTTGAAAATGCTTTCTTAAATGTATTACTAACTATCTCTATCTGGTGAGATAGAAACGAATTGTTCCCAGTTCTTATCCTCTTTACTTTTTGATGTCATATGACCCTACAGACCCAGAGAAGTAATTTAGTGTTGAGGAAATAACCTGAACTGGCAGGCAAGAGTTCTAAAGTTGGCCCTGCTGATCAAGCTGGTCATTATGCAAAGGACAATTGCGAGGTGGAGGGAGGGGAGGGTGCAGGCAGGGGGAATGGAGTGGGCTAAAAATAGTTTTAAAATGTTTATACATAATAAAACATTTAAGAATCTAAAAAACCTATGCTTTTCTCACAGAAATCCATGAACATTTTTTAAAATGTAATAACCATTTCAATATAATTTGGTTTTCTTTGTGATCCTATATATTTTATTTTATGCATTTAAAAACAATATGCTAAGGAGGCAGCTAAGTGGCTCAGTGGATTAAGAGACTGACCTAGAGACAAGAGGTCCTGGGATCAAATCTGGCCTCTTCCTAGCTATATTAGTTCTAAGATGGAAGATGAGGATTAAAATAAATGCTAAGAAGGAATTGAAAACACTAGAAAGTTTAGGAATAGAAAGGTCTTTCCTAAAAATAATCAGTGGTATATATCTAAAACCATCAACAAACATCATCTGCAATGGGGATAAATTAGAAGCTTTCCCAATAAGATCAGGAATGAAACAAGGATGCCCATTGTCACCTCTATTATTTAACATTGTACTAGAGTAGCAATTAGAAAAGAAAAAGAAATTGAAGGTTTTAAAATAGGCAATGAGGAGACTAAGCTATCACTCTTTGCAGATGATACGATGGTCTACTTAAAAAATCCTAGAGAATCAATTAAGAAGCTTGTAGAAATAATCAACAACTTTAGCAAAGTTGCAGGATACAAAATAAATGCACATAAATCATCAACATTTCTATACATTTCCAACACATCGCAGCAAAAGAGTTAGAAAGAGAAATTCCATTTAAAATCACCCTAGACAATATATAATACTTAGGAATCTATCTGCCAAGACAAACACAGGAATTACATGAACACAACTAACAAAACCCTTTCCACCCAATTAAAACTACATCTAAACAATTGGAAAAGCAGAGTGCTCATCGGTAGGACAAGCTAAGATAATAAAAATGATCATTCTACCCAAATTAATTTACCTATTTAGTGCTATGCCTATCAAGCTACTAAAAAACTTTTTTACTTAATTAGAAAAAACTATAACAATGTTCATTTGGAAGAACAAAAGATCAAGAATATCAAGGGAAATAATGAAAAAAAAAACGTGAAGGAAGGTGGCCTAGCAATACCAGATCTTGAACTGTACTACAAAGCAGTAGCCATCAAAATAATACGGTACTGGCAAGAGACAGAAAGGAGGATAGGGGTAAGTGATGTCAGCAAGACAGTGTATGATAAACCCAGCTTTTGGGACAAAACCCCACTATTTGACAAAAACTGTTGGGAAAATTGGAAAACAATATAGAGAGATTGGGCCTAGATCAACATCTCACACCCTACACCAAGATAAACTCAGAATGGGTGAATAACTTGAATATAAAGAAGGAACTATAGGTAAATACAGAAAGAATTGTATACTTGTCAGAGCTATGGGAAGGGAAAGATTTTAAAACCAAGGAAGAGTTTTAAAAAATCACAAAATGTAAAATAATTTTGACTACATTAAACTAAAAAGTTTTTGTACAGACAAAACCAATGCTACCAAAATAAGAAGGGAAACAACAAATTGGGAAAAAATCTTTATAACAAAAAACTTAGATAAAGGTCTAATTAATTACTCAAATATACAAGGAGCTAAATCAATTGTACAAAAAAAAAATCAAGCCATCTCCCAATCGATAAATGAGCAAGGGATATGAATAGGCAATTCTCAGATAAAGAAATCAAAACTACCAACAAGCAAATGAGAAAGTGTTCTAAATCTCTAATAATTAAGAGAAATGCAAATCAAAACAACTCTGAGGTATCACCCCCCCACCTAGCAGATTGGCTAAAATGACAACAAGGGAGAGTAATGAATGTTGGAGGGGATGTGACAAAATTGGGACATTAATGCATTGCTGGTCAAATTGTGAATTGATTCAACCATTCTGGATGGCAATTTGGAATTATGCTCAAAGGGCTTTAAAAGACTATTTGCCTTTTGATCCAGCCATAATAGCACTGCTTGGATTATACCCCAAAGAGATAAAAAGGAAAAAGACTTGTACAAAAATATTTATAGCCGTGCTCTTTGTGGTGGCAAAAAAAATTGGAAAATGAGAGAATATCCTTCAATTGGGGGATGGCTAGACAAATTGTGGTATCTGTTGGTGATGGAATACTATTGTGCTCAAAGGAATAAAGAACTGGAGGAATTCCATGTGAACTGGAAAGACCTCCAGGAATTGATGCAGAGTGAGAGGAGCAGAACCAGGAGAACTTTATACAGAGATGGATACACTGTGGTAAAATGGAATGTAATGGGCTTCTCTACTAGCAGCAATGCAATAATCCAGGACAATTCTGAGGGACTTATGAGAAAGAACTCTATTCACATTCAGAGGAAGAACTGTGGGAGGAGAAACACAGAAGAAAAACAACTGCTTGAACACATGGGCTGTTAGGGATATTATTGGGGATGTAGACACTAAACAATAACTCTAGTCCAACTATCAATAATATGGAATTGAGTCTTCATCAGTGATACTTGTAAAACCCAGTGGAATTGTGCGTCGGCTAAGGGGGATTAGAGGTTTGGGGGAGAGGGAAAGAACATGAAATATGTAACTAGGGGAAAATATTCAAAATTAAAATTAAAAAAAAAATTAAAATGAATAAAAGCCCTGGAGATTAGACTGCAGAGAAAAATCTTGCAGTGGATACCAAGGATGGACAAGAAATTACCTACTATGTCTTTTCTATCTCGAACTCCTGTCACTCTGTATTTTAGTTAAAATCCATGTATTTTTTATCCTGTGTCCTGATTTTTTTTGCAGTTTGTTCCAAGAAAAATGTTTCTGAATGATCGAGTAAACCTTAATTTTTCATCATAAAAAATCAAAAAATAAATTAAAACCCTTACCTTCATCTTGAAGTCAATATTGTGTATTGGCTCCCAGGCAGAAGAGTAGATAAGACTAGGCAATGGGGATCAAGTGACTTGCCCAGGGTCACATGGCCTATGTCTACTTTTGAATTAATCAAAAGTGAATATACCCATACTTGACCCTAAAGTAAGGGAAACTCTTACTATAGGAGTTTACACCTCCAAAAGGTAGAAACTTAACCTTAAGGGGGAAGTCTACAACCCGCATGCTAAACTGGGTGACAACTCAGAAATGTGTAAATCCTAGGAGGAGAGTTAACACCTTTAGAGGTGACAAGTCATTCCCACAGACACTGCCCCTGGGCAGGGCAGGACAATGTGGAAACTGTGATTGGCCCCTGTGAAAAGGGGCAAGGACAGGAAACCACCATAAAAGCTACAAAATCTTTGGGCTGGGGCAGGCTCATGAAGTTGAGTCTCGTGGAGAGTGTCTCCTGGAGATAGTCTTCAAGGGAACTTCACTGAAGACTTCAGCGTGAATCGTGGCTTCAACTTAGATTTTGACTCCTGGACTACTTCCTTGGGTGAGTGAAAAAATGGCTCCTCTAGTTTCCTAAAAGACTAGCTTCCATCTTGGAGGAGGCCTCATAGTTACTCACTACTGGCCCTCCTGACTGAGAACTAGTATAGGTATTTTCTCTAACCTCTCTCACATTTCTCTACTTTATTGTTTCCCCTCTAATTTGGTAAATAAACTTCTGACTTGAGATATAATAACTTTGGCAACCATGTTATTTCATATAATTTAAGTCCAAAGCCTTTACATTTCTGTAGACCACGAAGGTTGTGACAAGTACCCTCAAATTTCCCTCACTTTTCTTAAATTTTCCTTTACTATCTCAAGTCAGCCTTTTTTTTCTGTTTGTATGATTTTGGTTTTAAAATATTACTCTATTACAAAAATGAACAATATGGAAATGGGATTTGAGTGATAATATATGTATAACCCAGTGGAACTGCTTGTCAACTCTGGGAAGGCAGGGAGAAGATGGGAGGGAAACAACAAGAATCATGTAACCATGGGAAAAAACCCTACCTTGAGTGCCCACAATCTCCATGTGAAGATGTGCAAGTCCACTAGCAGTGGATAAAGCTAGTTTGATCATTCCTTCCACAGTAACTGTGTATCTGTTTAAGTAATCAAAAAGGGACCCATGCTCATGATAATCTGAAACCAACCACAGCTGAGTCCACGTACCATTGTCTGCAAAACAAACAGCAAAATTTTCTAAGATTTATATGAAACATTTAAAATTTTATTAGTAACATTAATTGCTACATCTATCTTTTAATACTAAAACACACCACTGTAACACCATCCTATATTTACTTTACAAATTTTGCTTTATATTTGCATTTATACACATTTTATAAATAAATGTATTAAATAACAAGTGTAATCAGGTCAACTATTAAAACTAATTTAAAAAGATATGGAAACTAAGGCTCAGAGGCATGGAGTCTATAATCCTAATTCTTAATTTGGCTTCTTTCCACTCCCCTGAGTAATAACTATGCATTATTTTACATTTCTTATATGTGTATGTGGGGAAGCATATCTATTTTCACAATGTCTGGAGAAGCTCTTCAGCAAGCTGGCTATAAGGAGATTTTGGTTCCAAGGCAGTAAAGTGGTATGGGCTAAGCACCTGGCGAGGTTAAGTGATTTGCCCAGAGTCACATGGCTAGGAAATAGTGGCCAGAATTAAACCCAGGACCTCTTAGTCTTAGGCTTAGCTCTCAATCCACTGAGCCACCTAGCTGGTCCCCAATACTTAGCATTGACTTTAACATAGAAAGTAAGGAGTTTTGCCCCAGGAGAGTAAATTTTTTAAAAGACCACCTACTAATTTGAAAAACACTTGTCATCTCCATAAGTGAGCAAACCAGATCCTTGAAATACTAGAATGTTTAGAACTAAATTTGAATTGCAGGTGTATTAAATTTAAGACCTCTAGACAAGTTTCCTCATGTATAGCAATGGTCTCCTGCCCAAATAGGAGTCACAAGAAGAGGTTAAGAACTCATGCTTACTTTTATCCATTATTCCAATACTCTTCTACATTAGCCCCTCAGTGCAATAAAAA
The DNA here is from genome assembly GCF_016433145.1 of Gracilinanus agilis. NCBI lineage: Eukaryota > Metazoa > Chordata > Mammalia > Didelphimorphia > Didelphidae > Gracilinanus > Gracilinanus agilis. The sequence goes on from NC_058130.1 coordinate 152,835,440, forward strand.
CCAAACCCTGACTGGACATTCATAGCATAAGCTGCTCAAGTGTCACTAGGAAAATTGCCCCTTCCTCTCTTCCTTTTCATTTTGGGTGGGACATTGAGTCAAAATATTTCCTTACACAAAATCACCATTTTATTTCAGGTCTTCATTCACATCATTTCTCCCCTGGACTACACTACTACTTCTTCAAATTTCTTCCTACTCTAATCCATCTTCCACATGCCTGCCAAAGTAATTTCACCAAAGTAAAGGACTGATCATGTTACCCTCACTCTTCTCAATAAGTACCAGTGGCTATCAAATTATAAATTATATTTGGCTTTAGAGCCCTCATAGACAGGCCCCAACCTAACTGTCTAACCAAGTTAACATATTTTGGGAATGTATAAGCAAATTTTTTACTAATTAGGTATGTAATCAAAGTTTTGGAGACCGCTACTCTATATAACATGACATATAAAATATAAGGTCCCTTTGTGCTCTGAAGTCTCCGTGTATTTCAAAAATCTTCCTGCCATTTCTAAAAATAAGACAGGAGTCAAAAGGTAAGTGTTGAATCCTTTCTCCAAAATCTTATCCTTTTAATATCCTAGAAATTATCTAGAATCACAGGAGTTCTCAAGTACATTGGAAAAAAGGAGAAAAGACAGGTAGGAATTTTTAAAGCAATACTTGCTTATTATTCTCAACTCCTCTCCCCTACCACTGTATCAATCTGAAATATACTGTAATAATGAAAAGATGTAGCAAAAATTATTTAGAATTTGGGAAGCTAGGTGGCGCAATAGATCCAGCATTGGGTTTGGAATCATCTTCAAGAGTTCAAATTCAGTTTCAGAAACTTAGTAGCTGTGTCTCTTGGAAAGTTACCTAATCCTGCTTACTTTAAATCATCTTTAAAATGAATTAAAGAAGAAAATTGCAAACCACTCCAGTATCTTTACCTAGAAAACCCCAAATGGGGTCAGGAAGGGTTGAATATGACTTTCAGTCAACTGAACATAACATAACAACTGAATTTCCAATAGAAATAGCATTATACATAGTGAGTGAGTCCTGGGTCATTTCAAGAAAGTTAATTTGATTCATAATGTACTTGAAAGCATATGGTATAATCACCTAATTATATCTTTCACTTATTACACTGTTTCTATAAAATACCCTGAATCTGAAATTCACACTTCACCAGGAAGAATCACTGATGAAAAGCTGGGAAAGAGATGTGGTTCTTGCCACAAAGGGATTCAATATATTTACTTATTTACTGAGCCTCTGGGCTCCAAATAATTCTTTACACTTGAATATCTGCAAAAGAGAAATAAGAAATAGCACCTCTCCAGATGTTCTGAAACAGAAAATACTGGGCTGCTCTGGGGGAATAAAAGATAAAGGAGGAGGTGGGTCATTGACTCTCTACTTTGACTCCTTATTGCCTGATGGCTATTTCATAAAATTGAGTATTCCAATAATCAGGAAACAAGTCTAAAGTCCTACTTGCTATAAAATCAAAGTGCTTCTACCCATTCTTATACATGATATAAAAAACTAAGAATCTAAGAGTAGAAAAGATGGAACCTTTAACCCAATGAGCAATGTCAAGAATTCATCTTAGATCTTTCAAACATCATTTCTTCCCTTGGCCAAAAACAAAAAAATTGAATTCAGAATACTAGATGGAAAAATCCAGAGTAGCTTTAATTATCTTGAAATTTATAATAAGTATCTTGATATGAATACTGAAATATAAATTATTTAAATGTCACAGAAGTAATCTTAATCTGTTGTGTTTCAAAATATCTAGAGGGATCTAGATGGCCCAGCGCACTGGATCTGGAGACAGGGAGACAAATCTGACCTCAGAGATACTCAACATCTGTGTGACCCTGAGCAAGTCACGTAACCACTCTGCTATAGTTTCCTGATCTGTAAAATGGAGATAACTGCACCTACCTCCCAGGGTTGTTATGAGGATAAAATGAAGTTATTTGTAAAGTCCTTTGTATACCTTGAAGTGCTAGCCATTTTTTCCTTAAAATTTTTTTAAAGACAATTAGGTATTGCAGTGAAGAGAGCACTGAATCTAGAGTTGGGAAAATATCAAATGCTAGATCTGTTAATTACTATTTATATGAATTTGGCAAGTCGTTTTCCTCCCTGGTTCTCAATTTCCTCTTATTTAAAAGGAAAAATGTTTTGTCTAGAATATCTTGAAGGTCCCTTCCTGCACTTTTGTCTACAATTCTATTGTGGCATTTTTCCTAAATATCATTTGAAGATGAAAGATACACAAAAATAAGACTAGGAAAGATAAAGTTGTGTAATGGGATAGCTCTAATTAGACCTATAAAATTCACCAGTTTATTATAAAGCATTTTGTCACCATTATCTCATTTGATCCTAACAATCCTGTTAAGTATGGCAACTAAGAGATAAGAAAATTGGTGATATCCCCCCCCCAAAAAAACCACGGGGAACTAGGAAGGGAATATAATTTGGGGTGATAGTTTAAAAATGAATTCAACTAATAATCTGAATAACTGAACTAGGAAACTAAAGAGACCTTGGTAGGAAGAAAAGAGAAATTAATCTAGTAAGATAAAAAGTTTAATAGCAATAAATATAAAGTTTTACACTTCATCTTTTCTTTAATCATAATTGATCACATTTATGCTTTGTTTTATTGTATTTACACAATAGTTTTCTATTTCCAACTGATTTTCACTAGAGTTTAAGAGATTTCATTAAGTTTTAACTTAATTTCATTATAGTTGATATATAAATTTTCTAAAGTTCACTGACCTTTATTGTCAGCTGCTATAAATCCCAGAATATTTTCATGACGTAACATTACAGTTTGATAAATCTCTGCCTCACGGAACCAAGAACGTTCTTCTCTTGAGGAAAATATTTTGACTGCAACTTCCTCTCCTCTCCATTTTCCTCTCCAGACTTCTCCAAATCGACCTTTCCCTATGCTTTCTTGTAATACGATAGTTCTTGCAATAGTTCTTTGAACAAGTAATGGCAACCCTTTAAAAAAAATTAGCATTGTTATTAAATATAACCAAACAACATTATTTCTTATTAACTTTATACGGTATATGAAGCACTGCAAAAAACTATGAAGGCTAATACAAATCCACATATCCTCATAAAGCTGCTCAATTGGACTATTACCTAAGATACACACATAAGCTAACTAATGAATAAAACAAGCATACTCCAAATACTATAATAGTTCAGAGAAAGAAAGTTGGAATGGTCAGAAGACTTCATGTAGAAGTTATAACTGAGTGGGACCTGGAAGGACAGAGAGTATCTAGAAGTATAAAGAAACTGAAGGAATTCAAGACAGAAGGAACTATTAGTCACAAAAATAATTGAGTGAGGAGATAATAAAGTAAACTAACTTCATCAGAAGGGGGGAGGGGTATAGTTCTAGAAAGACAAACTAGAGTCACATGAAAATGACTATATGTCAGGCTGTGGAGTTTGGACTCAGAACAAGTCAGTCAGCACCATAGCTAGGCACTGTGGGAAATACTGAGGATATGAAGAAAGACAAAAACAATCTCCTACATATGAAGACATATACAACGTAAAATAGAAGTAATTTCAAAGAGGGAAAGCACTACCATTCAGGGAGTTCAGGTTTCTTTAAGGTTAAAATGAGTTTTAGTAAAAATTTTAAAAGCTTTAAAAAATATCTAGCATCATACAGATCTGAAAAGAATGTGGTATGCATTTTACTATTTGTCACGTTAATAACAAAAAACTGCTTATTTTGTTAGGGGGGCAAATTTAAATTAAACTAGCCTCAGGTTAAAATGTGTATGAAATTCCAAATATATATTCAAATATAGCATTATATTAGGCTATTTTATTTACTCTCTGCCCTCTAAGAACTTCTACTCATAAAAGGATGCAAATGCATGCAAATATAAAACATTATATTAAATCCTACCATTTACCCCAGGGGAAAAAAGTAAATTATGCTTTTTTCACATTTCTCAAGGCTAACTGTCCATTTATTTAATTAAAGGTTGTTTGCTTCCAAGTTCAACTACTCCAATAATTAACTAAGTAACAAATCCTTACTACCCTATCTTGGCTGAAGACCATCTTCAGGGAGTAAATGAAACCACATTTGTAAGCTTAGATCCCTGGATGTGAAATGTGAAAACATTTTGAAAATATAAATGTAACAAATATCAACATAATTCACTAACTTAATTGTTCTTCCTTGTGAACAATGATCAGTGTTCTGATTGGTAACGTTTAATCGTTTGGTGATGACAGACATTCATGTTTAAAATTAGTCCATTTGGGGGAGGAGAGAAAAAGATAAGTCTCATGTCCACCAAGGAAGGCTGCTTTTGCTGATGGATAGTTCGTTAAACAATTGTGAAGATATAGCTAAAATACAAATCCTAGATAATTTAATTTTGTTATCTTTCCATTAAAAAAAAGCCATCCTGAATTATGCTTATTTTTATAAGACTTTACTTAGCAAATAAGAGGAAGGTGATACTAACCTTGAGAATTTACTACCAAAAAAAAAAATAAGCCACAAACTAAAAATCAAACCCTTTTTCTCCATTTCTATAAAAGTACAACTAAAATATGGAAGAATTAATCTAATTTTATCCTTAATACTTTTGTGATAAAAGAAAGCAAAGTGTCAAATTATATATTTAAAACTCTGTGAAACTATATACCTAAGAAGGAACAATATTTATACAGGAAGTGCATCACTTTTTGCAATGTATTCTTGAAGCATAACATGAAAGGAAAATATCTGTAAACTTATTTTTCCATTGTTTTACATTATAGATTCAGTGATTATTTATCCCTAATTTTAAATAATCAGATACTTTTTTAGTTTTAAGTTTCTATGCTTCCTGATCTCCTTATTGAAGTAGGTAAAAATTAAGCATTAAACACCAATGTATTAGAGAACCAAATAGTTTAAAAGAACACTGCGGGAAATCCTTTTAAAAAATTCAAAGTATTGTTATTATATAAAAATAACCATACCTTAATTCTGTGTTGATGAAGACATGGCACACGTGCATAGCCGGCACTTGGGGGAACTTTTCTGTTCCCCTTCTTACCAAGGCCGAGGTCACTTTTTGATTGCCCCACCCCTCTGTCTAGCCATGCAAAGCAAGCATTTCTCCCTCAGTGTCTCTGGTAAGTTAAAGGTTTGCCAATTCTGCCCTAATTTATCTCTTAAGTTTGCTTGTGTATCTACTCAAATTTTCTTGAAGTTCACAATACATATGCCTGTGCTCAGTCAGTGCTAATAACAAAAGTTCACAAAATTTCCCTCTTACACAGTCAAATTCCCTTTTAAGTATATTCTAGCTGTTCCATCACTAATGAAACCTAGGTAAGCATACAAAACTAAGAATAATGGATTTTAATTTACAATACTTCTATTCTTCTGCTTAGCCCTTGTGTATTTTGAGAAATGATTGTAAAAACCCCAAAACAGAAATGGCTTGAGCAGCTATACTGGGGAATGATGATAGAAATTATAAATGATCTGAATGAAAGATATTCAAACAGTATGAGATTATGCCTATGCACAAAATATATTTCCAATTCTTCAAAAATTAAAATATTGCACTTTAAAATCTATTTAAACTCAAATCTGTACATGTCTGGCTGAAAACAAGCCTGTATAAAAAGTATGTGACTACCTACTCCTCTCTGCTACTAAACTATATTTCAAATTGAACTATAAAAGTATTACATCTTGAGGAGTTTTAATTAGGCTCTTCCTCAAACCAATCAATAAACATTTATTAGGCACCTTCCATGTGCCAAGAATTGGGTGAATCACAGTTTATTGTGTATGATTACAGTTTGCTAAATCTCTGAAAGTTCTTATTAAGTTCTTGTAGATATAGTCTTCATTACTTAATTATACAAACCTTTAAGGCATAGTTTTTCTAATTCAAATCAATATATCTATTAGTACATATAGCCCCAAATGAAGTTGTTTGGGTGTATAACTGGGACACAGATTTTGTAAAGTTAAGATTCTATAAAGCAAGCCTTTAGGTAACATATATTACATCATAAATGAAATAAAGGCAAATTGCTTTATCTCTGCTAGTATCATTACTCTCCCATAAATTTTTTCTTTGAAGCCTAATTATATATTATAAGAGTAACCTGGTTCTTAAAAGGATATCACAGTGAAGCATAAATCCTTGCAAGCCTACCATGATGAAATGGCTTAGTATAGAGGTCTTTCTGTACTGACATCTGAGGACCAAGTTAGGTAAGATTAGAGAAAGTCATCTTCAGAAGGCCGGTTCATTAGGCAATGAATTTTGTTTGGCTAGAATAATTCTTGAGACTGCCTAAGTGATTGCAATATACCTCATGGGAAGGTACTTACCTACACTAATAAAATTGTGATCTAAAATGGCTATAACAATGGCATTTATCACTTTAGATTTTAAAGATAAAGGAATTTATTTTATCTTCTTAGAGGGACACATTTCTCTCTGGTAGAAAGCATCTCAAATTAGTTTTTTTTATTGTTTTGATTCATTTTATAGCCTTTTCAAAAAACAATCTATGAAATTAATTTTATATTTGGTTAACTCCTTATAGTTAAAAAAAACTTTTTTAAAAAGTATGCTTTACCTTCAAAAAAAAATTTGGAGATATTAAAATTACTTACTACCATTAGTTACTAAGATACAAAAACTGAAAACCAGAGAGCCTAATTCCTCCTAATTCACATGAGTTAGCAGAAAAGTATACTTATAATCTTCTTTCTGACTCTTAGCCTAGTGTTATTTTTGTCGCATAATGGATGAGCTAAACTTAATAAATAGCCTTTAATCCAAAATTCCAGATCTAAAATATTATTCTACAATAAGCTGCATCTTTTCACACAAAATCCCCTAGGACCCAGTCTATAAGATAAAGATAGGGAATAATAAAATAATGCTATGATTTTAACTGTAACAAATTAATGTACCCATGAGGATCAAATCTGACATAGCTCTTCATTAGCTCCTTGCTTTAATCAATTGTACTAAAAGGTTTGGGTGACAGACAACAATAATTAAGGATAATATAAATTTAAAATTACTTAAATCTCCTAATCAAAAACCTAAATGCAATACCTGACCCAGATCCAGATGTTGTCATGTCATAAATTAGGTCCTTTAATGTTGTACCCTCTGAAATAAAAGGACGATCCAAAGAGGGATCTTCTTCATTTGGAACACGATGATGTATAACAGTACGATTGTGGCAAATATAGATCATCAACATCAATGAAATACAGACAAGGCAGACAGGTCCAGCAATAACAGCTGCCAATTCCACAGGGCCAAGATTAGGAGATGGTTTCACTGGGGTACCTAAATGGGGGAGAAGGGATGGTAAAAAATTTTTAGGCAGTAAGAGTACGTTAATTTCAAATAAGCTCACTGTCACATATTTATCTGCCACTATTACATTTCTCATGCAACAAAAAAATTTCTGGGTTAAATTATATTGATCTATCATGCATTTGTAACCATGGGCATTTCATGGGGGAGTCAGTCTAGCCTCATATTTATTTGTATAGCTATAGATAAGACACTGGGATCTAGTAAACAGACAAAAATACAACAAAAGATATTATTAGGAAAATCCTGACGACTGCTGCTGCATGGCCAACAGCTCTACTTACTTCTTTATAGTAATGTCATAGAAAGCAGAAAGATGTCTTAACTATGCTGTTCAAGATCCGAACTTTAGGCAAGAGTGCTTCATTTGATCTACAGTATTAGTAAAGTTGCTACCTAACTATAGTTCACCCTATTCTTAATAAAATTCTTGTACTGTGGTCTAATCTTGAATTAGAACAGTTTTATTTAATTCACTTGCAATATTAATAAATACAAAGATATATGCATATACAGAATGTTAGTTCTTAGACATTATCTAGTCTGACATGCTCATGCTACAGATGAGGAAATTAAGATCCAAAGAATTAAACCTATCAGTTACAGGTTTTATTTCTAAGGAAATGATATCTTTAAGGAGGAGGAGAGATATTCATCAATTAAATCAGAATTCTTGATCTTAATCATCTATCTTTCCTATCTGGTGGGCTCCATACCTTTAAGGAACGACATACAACATTCAAGATTTTCTCTCTGTTTAGCTATTCAACTATTCTTATATTAGTTTTAGCCCAACCAATGTTTCTTAATATATTCTATTTAATACTTTTACAAGTGTATGTGTTCTGAGGCTTCCCCCTCAAGTTGGAGAGGGCAAAAAAGGAAGAAGACATGGAGAATTCTTCCCAGATATCCACCTAAGGAACCCAAGGCAGTCATCTCATTTCTCACCTTGCTTCAAAGACATTTTAAAATTTCTAATACAGTAATTGATCAGTACAACCCACATAAGACAAATGTTCATGGGGGAAAAGAGGAAAGGGTGGTTCTCAATGATTTTAAGATTCTGAAAGTGTCCTGAGACTAAAAAGTTTGGGAACTGCTAATGTAGAAGATTCCTTTGCATGTTTAAATTGCATGAGTCTAAACAAGGGAAAAAATAACAAACTTACCTGTTGGGAATTCTATTTTATTGCAGTGATCTTTGGCACAACAGAAAGGTGACATCAAAAACCCATCTTTTAAAGAGGGGGCACATATAAATGGCCTATCTCGAGGAACTAAATCAGCTTCTGGTATACACATGCTATTGTATACAACTTTATCTGCACTTTGCGTTGCAGCAACAAAGCAAAGTCCATCTGTCACACATGTGTAATTTTCTTTAATACAGAGGTGGCAGAAACACTGCAAACCTAGAAAGAAAAATGCAGTATTAGAAATAAAAGCTTTTTATTGAGAAAAATTGTAAGTGACCCTATACTTACATAAATACCACCAATATTAAACTAACCAGTCAAACCTATCAAGATACTTTATTTGAGTCTCCAATTACTTTTGGCTGATGAGAAATTTGCCTGTATCTAAACCCAAATTCTTTTTTTTTTAATGTATAAAGAAAGCATGTACTGAGTAAGGAGTGAGATATACTATATTAAGGTAATAAAAGAGAGAAGCTGAAATTCACTGTCCATTGTCTCTTTTGCCTGTCTGTCACTCCCTAGTTAACAAAAGCACAAAGACAATATTTATGCCTGATCCTCCTATTCTCCCCCTATTTACATAGTACCTACTACCTGCAGGACACTGTGCTAAGTGCTTTACAAATATCTCATTTGACCCTCACAACATCCCTGTGATGTAGGTGCTATTCTTAACCACCTTTTATGATATGTGAGGATCTTCAGATGAAGAAACTGAAGCAAGCAGATGAAAAGAACCTGCCCAAGTAAGTCATATGTAGGATTAGAACTCAGGTCTTCCCAACTCCAAGTCCAAAGCTCTTACCTACTATACCACTTAGGTATCTCAAATCTATACAAGCAAAACAAACTTCCTGACTTCTAAAGTGATGATTAAAAGGTAACAAAAAGGAAAAGAAGAAAACTAGAATCTAAGAAAGTGCTCAACCACTGAGGAATGGCTGGACAAACTGACATATACATAATAAGAAATTATGAAAGAGAACTTCAGAGCTAAGTAAGGAATCCAGGAGAATAAATTATACAAGGACAACAATATAAAGAAAAACAACTTTGAAGGAAATAAGAATGCTGAACTTCAGCTGCAGATTGTTCATCCCAAGCTAAAATCCTAGCCTTCTTTTGACATTCTATTCTCCCAATAAAGCTATCCAAAAAAACTTTTGTTGCCTAGCTTCCTTCATTAGCTTCAGTTCAGTCTTAGAATCAGCTTGTCTGACACTTTTTACAGGATTCTACTTTTCTTGCTCATTGAATGATTCAGCACCTTCCATCCTTTCTGGGCTGACTGACTTCCCCTTGGCAATGTCCTTTGAAGAACTCTTAACTATATCTCCCCAAGGCCTTTAAAATCTTCTTTCCTAAAATCTAGAGGGCATGTTAGACTAGGCCCAAGTTTCTTCTCTTTCTGTATCACTAAATCACTTCCCCAAAGGGTTCTTACTATATCCACCTAATAAACAATTCCTCCCTGTTAGTGAGAAGAAGATCAAGAATAGAACTTCCCTTTATTGGTTCCTTTTAAAGATAAAGTTATCACTAAGACAGATTATTAAGTTTACATTTTACATTTATATTTTACAATTCAAACAAACAACAAGCATTTATTAAGAACATACATGGATTGTACTAGGCTTTGGGGGTAAAACCACAACACAATTCTTGTAAAGAAGCTTACACTCTACTGAGGGGATACAACATATTCAACCCCTAAGACAAGCCATATATACAAAATGATTGGGGTTGGGGAGGAAAGGCAAGATAAACAGTTATGAATGCAGAAATTAGAACAGGATTACCAAAGGAGATAGCACCGGAGTTGAGCCTTAATCTTTAAAGGAGCAGGGGGATCCAAGAGACAATCATTTTGCCTCAGACTGGAAAAACTTAGGGGAAATGACAAATATGGGAGGGACTAAGGGAAAATAGGCACATTAATATATTTGTTGGTAGAATTGTGGATTAGTCCTGTCATTATGGAAAGCAATTTAGAAATATGCCAAAAATTTACTAAAATTGCAGATGTCCTTTAACATAGCAATACTAATAATGCCTATACTAAGAGATCAAAAAAGGGGAAATGACTCAAAAAACTTTTTAGCAGCTCCTTTTATTATGGCAAAGAAGTCCCTAAGGGAGTGCCCATCAATTGGGAAATAGTTGAAGAAAATATTACATGAATATTTAATTCATTGTTTGAATGAACATCATTGCTTCATAAAAATGATGAAAGGAATAATTTCAGAGAAGCTTGGGAAGACGTGGACTGATGTAGAGTCAACAGAAGCATGAGAATTATTTATACTATAACAACAACATTAACTAAATTAATTTTGAAAAGACTTAATTCCAACTAACTCCAGAAGGAATGCTAACAAATGATGAAGGAAACCCCTGACAGATGTAATGTTACTCAAGATGCAGAATGAGAAATGTATTTTTTACATGCCAGGTGGGAATTTGCTTTGCTTGACTATAAATATTTCTTACAAAGGTTTTCAACATTGATTACTGGGAGAACAGTGTGCCCTCAATTGAAATGAGGAAAGTAGAAGGAGTGGGTTGGGGGAAAAGGTGAACTGAAGAATTTATTTTGGACCTGAAGAGTTTAAGATGACTATGAGAACATTTAAATGAGAGATGTCCATCCTATCAGAAGAGGGATAACTAGATAAGCAGATTTGAGTATTATGTGCATAAAAGTGATAGTTGAATCCCTGGGAGCCAAAGAAGTAAAAAGTAATATACAGTCAGTTCATGCCCTCAAAGAGCTCACAATCCAATGAAGGAGATAATATACAAACAATTATATTCAATATATTTTTCATTATATTATATTCAATTCAATTATATTCAATATATATTTCAAAATGGAAATAAAGGGAAAGTATTAGAATTACTACAGAGATTGGGAAAAGCTTTCAGTAGATAAAGGGGATTTTAGCTGGCACTTGAAAGGAAGGAGAAAATTCTAGGAAGGACAAAGAAAATGCCCAGGTAGAAAAGTAAAGGCCCCAGGGAAAAGTCCTAGAATACACAAAGACAAGAAGAAGACAGAGATAATAATCCTAGAAAGGAAACAAAGAGGAATTGGTAATCACCTCACAACAATCCTATAATAATACAGTTGTGTTCCTGTATCCCCTGATTCTGGTATCTGGATTCAATTACCTATAGTTAACAGGAAAAAAATTTGGAAAACTCTAGATAATAAAAAAATTAAAATAAACAGTTCATAAATTTTAAATTGCCCAAGAGAAACAGGCTATAATATGAAGTCCGCCACCCAGTATGACTTGTCTTCTTTTGTATTGATACTCATGCAACCATGGGAAACTTTCCTCTAGTCTGCCTCTAGTGTTCTTGCTGAAGGCATTTGCTATAGTGTTACTGCAGTGCCTTTGTTTAAGAAAGTCCTAATTTAGAATAATAATGACCCCAAAAGTGCAAGAGTAGTGGTGCTGGTAGTGCACAAATCTGCTGAATAATCCACTGATTCTGTTATGGATGGTATCAGCAGGCATTCTCGTATCTGAGGTTTCAGCCATACATATATTACCCATTCTGCACATGTAAAAACTTGAGTAAAGTTTGAGTCACACAATCAAGTGTTAGCCACAACTCAAACCTAGATCCTTTGGTTTTATGTTATTTTCCACTACACCAAAGTGTTCTGCATACTGGGACAAATTGGAGAGGATCCTGATTTCACAATGTATTGAGTGAAAAGTCCAATTTAATCCATTTCTCTACTGATCCCATCAATGAAGTGCCCCCTCCCAAAAAAAACTCTAAAGGTGGGGGCAGGTAGGTGCTCAGTGGATTGAAAGCCAGGCCTTAGAGATGGGAGGTCCCAGGTTCAAATATGACCCAGAGACACTTCCTAGCTGTGTGACTCTGGGCACTTAACCTCAACTGTTACTTACCACTCTTCTACCTTGAAACCAATACAGAGTACTTTTTCTAAGACAAAAGGTCAGGGTTTAAAAATAAAATCAAAGGTCCAAAACTACTTCAGAACCTATCACAATGCCTTCAAAGAGGCTGTGAATAATTATCCTTTTAAAAAAAATAGAATCATTTTTATTCAGAAGAACTAAAGAAACTTGGATGGTGGTAGTAGTAGCCCTTTTTCATTTTACTGTTTTGCTGAAGATTATGCCTTCATAAATGCAAGTTAAAAGAAGGATAGAAAGAAGGCAAGAGAGCAAAAAGAAAAAAAGGTCTCAGTAGGTTTTAAAATAAATGCATTAATGTTAAGTTGTTCAAGCATTAATTTCACCAGGACTTTGGGAATAAGAGATACTAATTCCAATTGGGCCTCAGAAGAAATTTTTAATGGTCCTCGAAAGATACATTTGCAGGCAATATCTATTGTCAATATTGTCCTTCGAGAACTTTGACCATCCTGGCATTAAGAGGCTCATAAATCATGAGTGAGGAGGAAAAGAATTTAAGAAGTGATAGGAAACTAAACAGATTTATACATTAAACATATTGTAATAACAAACAACTTTGGGAGACTTAAGAACTCTCTCCATAAAAAGCAAAATGATGAACCACAATTCCAGAACTCATAACGTCACCCATTTCCTGATAAAAGCAACAGGCTTAAGTGTTTACTGACTTTTTTGTTTTAGAGTTTTTCTTAATATGGCCATGTAAGCAATTTATTTTGCTTGATTATACATTGTTGTGTACACGAGTTTTATTTTCTTTTCTTCCTCCCAATGGCACTCAGGAAGATTTAATAGTAAAAAAAATATAATTTAAAAAGATCATGAAGGGGGTCCAATTCCACCTAAACATTCCTATTTATGTTCCCATGAAACCCCACAACAAAATTTAAAAAACCATAACTAGGAGAGAGACAACTTTTAAAGGTTTGTCAAGCAAATGTTGGTAGGGATAAGGGAAAACTGAGAAACAAATACACTGTTGGTGGAGTTGTGAATTGCTTCAAACATTCTGGAGAGCAATTCAGAACTATGTCCAAAGGGCAATAAAACAATGCATACCCTATGACTCAGCAATGCCAATACTAAGTTTGTCTCCTAAAGAGTTACAAAAGAGAAAGAAAAAGGATCTATTATATACAAAAAAATTCACGGCAGCTCTTTTGTGGTGGCAAAATACTGGAAATTGAGGGGATGCTCATCAATTGGAGAGCGGTTGAACAAGTTGTGGTAATATGACTGTGATGAAATACTATTATGTTATAAAAAATGAGTATAATATACTCAGAAAAACCTGGACTTAAAAGAACTGATGCAAAGCGAAATGAGCAAAACCAAGAGACCACTATAGATAATGATAATATAGATAATATTGATCAACTGTAAATGTCTTAGCTATTCTCAGCAATACAATGATCCAAGACTACCCAAAGGACTTATATGACAAATGCTATCCATCTCCAGAGAAAAAGATTGATGGAATCTGAAGGCAGATAAAAGAATACTTTTTAAAATTTTACATTTTTCTTGCCTTTTTTTGGTTCGTTTTTGGCCTCTTTTCTTTCATGAAATGACTAATATGGAAATGTTCTGCATGACTGCAGATAATCTAATCTCTATAATACTGCTTGTGTCTCAGGGAGAAGGAAAAAGAAAGGAGTACAATATTTGGAACTCAAAATTTCAAAAAAAAAAGGATAAAAAATGTTAAGATGTAATTGGGGGGAGAAAAAAAATTTTAAGTTTGTTACAGTTTAAGAATTTCAGAACCAACACCAAAACATAGCCTTTTATCACAAAAGGCTGACTTTTCAGTAGACTACTAGAGATCAAATATGATAACATATAAAATACTTTGCAGACTTTAAAACACTTTTTAAATGTTAGTAACTATAGATCACATAACAGATTTTATAAAGTTCACAAACCACTTAGCCAAGAATTCTTTACTAAGAAAAGCAGGAAGGGAGACACTTGATTAAGATTAAAAGGGAAGTTGGGTATCTAATAAGGGATTTTGGCTACTGTAAAAAAGTAAAATTAAGGGAGAGCAGACTGAATGGTTTCCCTTCCAAAAGAGAATGGTAGCAGACAGCTAAGGAGCACAGTAGAGATAGAGCACCAGATTTGGAATTAGGAGGACCTGGGTTCAAGTCTGCCCCAGACAATTCCTACCTATATGACCCTGGGCAAGTCACTTAACTCCAATTGCCTACCCCTTGTCACTGTTCTGTCTTATAATTGATACTAAGACAGAAGGTAAAGTGTTTTTTTTAAAGGGTAATGGAAAGTTAATATTCCACAAGTCATGCCAAGTTTTGAAAGATTTCCATTACTGGAATAAAGTCAAAAGACTAGGTTTTTTTAGAGGATTTTACATAGGAAACTCTCTACCTACCCATTTTTATAATCAGAAGCTTTGTTACAAAGGGACTAGTAGTCATAGGATTTTTTCCTGGGTGATTAGCTAAATTTGCTAGGCTACTGGATCCAGAACCAGAAAGGATAATTTTCTTTCCAACTAATAAGGCTGCTTCTCTGCCTTTTTTGCTGGTTCATTTTTTTTCTTTTATCTTAAATGAAGGTATTCTCCCAAGGTCCTCTCTTAGGTCTTCTAGGTATATTTTCTACATATTCAATTATCACCTATAATGCAGAATGATTTGCCATTCCCTCCAAAGAAAAAAGTTCCCCTACCCACAAATGTTTCTCTCTCCTGAGCTTCAGTCCTACATCACTATTAGTCATTTCCATCCAGATGCCCCATCTCATATTCAGAATGTCCAGAACAGAACTCATCTATCTTCTCAACACCTATCCCTTCTTCTTAATTTGTGTGTTTCAATTGAAGACACCACCATTATTCTAGTCACTTATATTCACAACCTAGGAATCTTCCAACTCTCTATCCTATATCCAATCAAGTTCTACTTCCAGAACATTTCTTGCAAACTCACAGGAAAGTCAATTTGGTTCAACTTCTCATCACCTCTGCTGACCTATTGTAATAACTTTTTTTTAATTTTATTTTTTAGAAAAAAATTTTCCATGGTTACATGATTCATGTTCTTACTTTCCCTCCACCCCCTATAGCCAACACACATTTCCACTGGTTTCTTCATGTGTCATTGATCAAGACCTATTTCCATATTATTTATAGTTGCACTAGAGTGGTCTTTTCGAGTCTACATCCCCAATCATGTCCGCCACAATCCATGTGTTCAAGCAGTTGTTTTCTTCTGTGTTTCTACTCCTGCAGTTCTTCCTCTGAATGTGGGTAACGTTCTTTTCCATAAATCCCTCAGAATTGTCCTGGGTCATTGCATTGCTGCTAGTACATTAGTCCATGTAATAGTTTTCTAATTGGTCTCTTGTGTTTTCAATCTCTTCCTCTAAGTCATTCTCCATAGCTGACAAGCTGATATTTCTAAATCCAGGTGTGACTGCTGTGAAGGGTTAAAAATTTTTGAGGTAGTTTGAACAAAAGTCAGGAGAGCAGTTTCTTAAACACAAAACACTTAGTTTATTTTGAGGAAAGTTCAGATAGGAAATAGAAAAGAGGAAAGTGAGAGAACTCTTATACCTACACCTAAGATCCTAATCCTAATTAAAATTTTCTAAAAAACCCTAAATCTAACAGCCTTCAAGGGCAGTGTCTTCTGCCAGGCCAGGCCCGGCCTACTTACCTACTGTGTCTAAGAATATACCCACTATCTAGCTACCTAAGTTAATCAATAAGCATTAATCACCTTCTACTTCCTTAAATCTAATTCTCTTTACGGACTGTCAGTTATTTTTCCAACTGCTAGTTTATCTCAGAGACACAGACAGATACTCCTGCTCTCCAGGGAACCCAGAGACAAAAGCCTTTCTGCCTGCAACTTGCCTCCCAACCCTCAGCCACACCCTCTTAACTGTCATCAACTGACAGCCTGCACAGAAGGGGGGCTCCTACTCAGAAATCTTTTTGCTCCCTTGCCTCTTAAAGAGAAAAAGGGAGACATTAAGAAACCTCTCTTAACACCTTGTCACTTCTCCTGGCTCAAATCACTCCTGTTGTCTCTAGGAGAAAATGCAAATCCCTAACTGTATTTGACATGTAAGCCCTTTCACAATCTGATTCCAGCCTCTTTCCAGAATGATTTCATATCACATCTTCAAATACACTTACCTTCCAAACTAGATTACTCAATATTTTTAAATTAATTTTTATTTTTAAATACTTTTCCATGTTTACATGATTCATTTTCCCTCTCCTCTTCCCCTGCCCCTGAGCCAACAAGCAATTCCACTGGGTTGTACAAATGTTATCCCTTGGTACCTATTTTCATTTATATTATTCATTTTTGCTATAGAGTGACCTTTTAAAGCCTAAACTCCAAATCACATACCCATACATACGTGTGATAAGGGATGTCATATGTTCTTCTTTTGCATTTCTACTCCCATAGTTCTTTCTCTCAATGTGGATGGCATTCTTTTACATAAGTCCTTCAGGAGTGTCCAGGCTTGTTGCATTGCTACTAATAGTAAAGTCTATTACATTGGATCGTTCCACAATGTTTCACTTTCTGTGTATAATGTTCTTCTGGTTCTGCTCATTTCACTCTATATCAGTTCATTGAGGTTCTCCCAGTTCATATAGAAATCCTCCAGATCATCAATCCTTTACAGCACAATAGTATTCCATCATCATCAGATACCACAATTGGTTCAGCCATTCTCCAATAGAGTGACAACCCTTCATTTTCTAATTTTTTGCCACCACAAAGAATACAGTTATGAATATTTTTGTTGAAGTATTTTCCTCATGATCTCTTTGGGATACAAACCCAACAGTGGTATGGCTGAATCAAAGAGCAGACAGTCTTTTAAAGCCCTTTGGGCATAGTTCCAAATTGCCTTCCAGAATGGCTGGATTACTTCACAACTCCACCAGCAATGTATTAGTGTCCCAATTTTGCCACATCCTCTCCAACATTTATTATTTTCCTTTACTGTCATATTGGCCAATCTGCTAGGTATGAGGACTCAATATTTCCAACAAAGGACATCCATTCCCCATTCCCTTTACACATTCTGTCCCTATGATTTGAAGGTAGTCCCTTCTCATCTCAGTATATGTCTGAGGCAAGACTTGTCTTCCTGGCTTTGAGACCACCTCTTTATCCACTGTACCTCTTTTCTATGTCACTATGAGGAAAGCCAGACTTATCCTGAACACAAATTGTTAACTCTTTCTAGAATCTGTGTGCAGTGATGCATGGCTATGTTTTTTTAAACCCTTACCTTCTACCTTAGAATTGATACTAAGTTCCAAGGCAGAATAGCGTTAAGGGCTAGGCAATTGGGGTCAAGTGAATTGCCTAGGGTCACACAGCTGAAAGTGTCTGAGGCCAGATCTGGCTCTCCATCCACTGAGCTACCTAGTCCCCCACCCCATCCTTTTTTTGCATGGCCAGTATTTTTTTCATTTTTTAATTTAAAAAAAGTTTTTTAAAGCCTTACCTTAAGAAAAACAACTGCTTGAACACATGGGTTGATGGAGATATTATTGGGGATGTAGAAGCTAAACAATCACCCTAGTGCAACTATCAATAATATGGAAATAGGTCTTAATCAATGATACATGTAAAATCTAGTGGAATTGTGTTTCAGCTATTGGTGGTGGTGGTGGGGGGGGTTTGGGGAGAGGGAAAGAACATGAATCATGTAACCATGGGAAAATATTCTAAATTTTAAAACATAATAAACCAAAAAAAAAAAAAGAAAGGAAAAAAAAGCCTTACCTTCCATCATGGAATCAATATTGTGTATTAGTTCAAAGGCAGAAGAGTGTTATAGGCTAGGCAATGGGGATTAAGTGACTTGCTCAGGGTCACACAAGTAGGAAGTGTCTAAGGCCACATTTGCATCCAGGACCTCCTCCTGTCTGTGGTCCTGGCTCTCAATCCACTGAACCACCCTATGATTAGTCTTATTTGGTGAAGCTATTTAGCCTTGTTAATTCTGATAAAAAAAAAAAAAAAAAAACAAGACTGAAATGCTAACTAGTTTTATGACCTCATCTTCCCAAGTAGTCAGCGACCCAGCTTCTTAGGACACATGATGTTCAACATTGTGATGTCTTTAGAAGTGATGGCTGCACACTAGCTTAAAGTGTACCTACTTTACATCAGGGATAGGTAACCTATTAAGTCCCATTTGTAATAGGCATTAGGTATAGTAATTAGTTTCCATGAACAAAGAATGCCAATTAAGTGTGGGTCATAATTGTATTAAATTCCTGCCCCTTTGTACATGACTTGCCTTCATTAGGTGTTAAATATGTAATTGTTTAATTAAAGCTTAAGTTTAGAAAGTTACATATATAAAGCCACTAAATCACCTTATGTTAGACAATTTTTGCTTAGTTTTTTAAATACGACAGTTTGTATGTGATTGGGATAAGAATTTTTCCACAGAAAGTGATTATAAATAGAATAGACACAAAATAGTGCTTGTAGCCCCAAAAACCCCTTCCTAGGGCAGGGGAAGGGTAAGTGAAACAAATAGTCTTTTCTCCTTAACCATTTCTAATGCCACTCCTAATGTCTCCTCTGAATTAAGAGGCAAAATCGAAAGACTTTAGTAACTCTGTTCTGCTTACAATTGAAGGCCTGAGACCTGGATTGCTTTGGTTCCATCTTTAGCATTTGATAAAACAAAGGCAATGTCTTCAAAGGAAAGTGTCATTATCTTTTCCTGGTTAGTATTACCCACTTAGTCAAGAAGACAGATTGTAAGAATATTGAGGCTGCCAGAAAGACTTCAAAAGGAACCCCTTGTTCCATCTTAGTTAAATGTTTCCCATAATAGCTAATTAAAAAAATGTCCTTACTTTCACAAGTTCAAGAGACCCTTTGCTCCCTTCCAAGGCTAAGTCACCACTTGATCCCTTTGTTCTCCAAGGGAGTTTAAGAAGAGGAATGTGAGGACTTCGGGGCTAAGATGGCTGTTGAGTAGAAGGAACTTCATGACTCTTCCTACTATCAATCACAACAAAGCATCTCAAAAGGACAAAAATCAAAATCAGATGAGGGAAGGGGTTCTTCAAGGGCATTTCCATGTTATAATGGAGTAAAATTACATCTACCAAAGCATGAGCTAACCACTCCTCCTCTACCTGCCAGAATCAGAGTGAGGGCCAGGAAATCCCTAAATTCGTGGGGGCTAGCTGAGGGTACTTACCCCTGAGGGCAGCACAGGTCATTGGCAGCTAGACTTGGGACCCAAGGCTGAGGAGTGCAGGGTGCAGAGTGGGGAGCGGGGAGCACAAGCTCAGAGACAGGGCAGACCCAGGCTGGCCCTGGCAAACTCAAGGGAGACTGGAAAAATAGCCTAAGGGCAAGACTCTTTAAACCCCACTACACCAAGAACTTCCTGCCCACCTAACTCAGACTTCTGGCTGAGAAGCCAAGATAATTCAGAGAAAAAAAATGAGCACAGCAATGGCTACCAACACCCAAGAACTACAAACCACAAACACCAAAAGAAATAAAAAGCCCTTGATCCCAGATAACTTCTATGGAGAAAAGGAGCAGAGTACAGAGACAACAACAAAGAGTGACAAACAATCAAACACATCCAAACTTTCCAAAAATAATGGAAATTGGTCATAAACTCTCAAGGAACTCAAAATGGAGTTCAAGAATCAAGAAAGAAAGAAAGATAGAATAAAAATGGGCAGAAAAGTTAGAAATAGAATGCAAGTAAATAAAAAAGAAAATAACAGTTTAAAACACAGAATCTCCCACTTAGAAAAAAAAAACGCAAAAATCACATAAAGTAATAAGCAAATTGGAGACCAGAACTGACCTATTAGAAGCCATGAACAGCAGGTTAGACCAAACCAAAAAGGAAAATCAAAAGATCATAGCTGAAAACAAGTCTTTATACAATTGGGCAAGTAGCCACTAATGATCTCACAAGACAGCAAGAATTAATAAAGCAAAATCAAAAGGATTTAAAAAAAAGGAGGAAATATGAAATATCTCATTGAAAAGACAAAAACCTGGAAAACAGGTCCATGAGAGACAATTTGAGAATCATTGGTCTACTTAAAAATCTAGAGGAAAAAAACAGAAGCCTTGATGTCATATTACAAGAAATTATCCAAGAAAACTGCCTTGATATTCTTGAACAAGAGGGCAAAATAGACATTGAAAAAGTCCATAGATCACCCTCTACGTTAATTCCTCAAAAGACAACCCCCAGAAATGTAATTGCCAAATTCAAGAGCTTCCAAGCCAAGAAGAAAATATTGCAAAAAGCCAGAAAGAGACAATTCAGATATCAAGGAGTTCCAGTCAGGATTGTAAAGGATCTGGCAGCTTCCATGCTAAAGGAACACAAGGCTTGGAATATGATATTCAGAAAAGCAAGAGATTTGGGTCTAAAACCAAGGATCACCTATCCATCAAAACTGACAATATACTTCCAGGGGAAAGCATGAGCATTTAACAAAATAGAAGATTGCCAAATATTCCTAAATAAAAAACCAGAACTAAATGGAAAATTTGATGCCCAAATACAAAATTTAAGGGAAACATGAAAGAGTAAACAAGAAAGAAGGGGGGGAAAAATTTAAGGACTTCAGTTAGGTCACATTGTTGATATTCCTATATGGAAAAGTGATATTTGTAACTCTCAAAAATTGTTTTCACTATCATAGTAGTTAGATGAATTATTCATAGTTAGAGGTTGGGGTACTAAGTGGTTTAAGATGACATTAAAATAAAATGGGTGAGAATAGAAGATGGCACCAAGAGAAAATTAAAGGATGAAGAAAACTAGGATAAATTATACCACATGAAGAGGCACATGGGAGGGGGAGGAGAAAAATACTATTATAAGAAGGGAGAGGAAGAAGGCGCTAATAGGTAATACTTAAACCTTACTCTCAGTGGAATCAATTCTAAGAGGAAAGAACATCTAGATCCACTGGGGTATGAAATTCTATCTTACCCTACAGGGAAGTTGAGAGGGAAAAAACAAGGGGTGTGAGTGGAGTGGGGTGTACCTAAAGGGAGGGAAAGAGAAAAGGGAAGGAATTCAATAGACCATAAAGAAAAATAAGAGGGGAATAAGAAGGGAGGGGATGGGAAGGGAAGTAAGATAAGGATGGGGAATAGGGAGACTGATTAAAATCAAAACACTGATGTAGAAGGAAATAATGAAAGAAGAAAGGGCAGGCCTAGGAGAGGAAATCAAGATAATAGGGAATATACAGGTGGTAATCATAACTCTGAATGTGAATGGGCTTAATCCACCCATAAAAAGGAAATAAAGAGTAGAGTGGATTAGTTAAAATCCTACCACATGTAGTCTACAAGAAACACACATAAGGTAGGTAGATAGATAGACACACACACACACACACACACACACACACACACACACACACACAGAGTAAAGGTAAGAGGCTGGAGCAAAATTTACTGGGCATTAACTGACAAAAAGAAGATAGGAGTCACAGTCATAATATCTGACAAATCCAAAGTAAAAACTGATCTGAAGAGATAGAAAAGGTAATTATATCCTGATAAAAGGCAGTATAGACAATGAAGAAATAACAGTACTCAACATGTATGCACCAAATGGTAGAGCATCCAGATTTTTAAAGGAGAAACTACTGGAGCCTAAGGAGGAAATAGAGAATAAAACTATACAAAAAAGTGGGAGACCTGTACCTTCCTCTATCGGTTTTATTTAAATTAAACCAAAAAATAAATATAGACAAAAAGAAACACACCTTCTTTTCAGCAGCACATGGTACATTCACAAAGATGGACCATGTACTAGGGCATAAAAACATTGCAAACAAATGCAAAAAAGTTGAAACAATCAATGCAACATTTCTAGATCATAATGCAGTAAAAATAATAATTAGTAAGAGTACAAGATGAGACAAATCAAAAATTCCTTGGAAATTAAATAATATGATTCTCCAGAATTGGTTGGTTGAAGAACAAATCATAGAAACAATAATTTCATTGAAGAGAATGACAATGAGGAGACATCCTATCAAAATTTATGGGATGCGACCAAACCAGTACTCAGGGGAAAATTTATAACTCAGAGTATATATTAACAAATCAGAGAGGGAAGAGATCAATGAATTGGGCATACAAATTAAAAAAACTAGAAAGAGAACAAATTAAAAATCCCCAGCTAAAAACTAAATTGGAAATCCTAAAAATTAGAGAAATTAATAAAAAAGAAAATAAAAGAACCATTGAATTTATAAAAATAAGACTAGGAGCTGGCATTTTGAAAAAACACAAATAAAATAAAGTACTGGTTGATCTAATTAAAAAAGGACAGGAAACCAAATTAACAGTATCAAAGATGAAAAGGGCAACCTTACATCGAATGAAGAGGATATTAAGGTAATTAAGAACTTTTTTGCCCAATTATATGGCAATCTAGGTGATATGGATGAATTTACAAAAATATAAACTGCCTAGATTAACAGAAAAGGAAATAGAATACTTAAATAATCCCATATCAGAAATAGAAATTAAACAAGCCATCAAAAAACTCCCTAAGAAAAAATCCCCAGAGCCAGATAGATTCACTAGTGAATTCTATCAAACATTTAAAGAATCAACTAATCTCAATACCATAAAAACTATTTGAAAAAATAAGCAAAGAATTCTACCAAACTCCTTTTATGACACAAATATGGTACTGATTTCAAAGCCAGGCAGATCAAAAACAGAGAAAGAAAACTACAGACCAATCTCCTTAAGGAATACAGATGCAAAAATCTTAAATAGAGTACTAGCAAAAAGACTCCAGGAAGTGAGCATGAGGATTATTCACTATGATCAGGTGGGAATTATACCAGGAATGCAAGGACGGTTTAATATGAGGAAAATCATCCACATAATTGACCATATCAACAGAAATCACATGATTATCTCAACAGATGCAGAAAAAGCCTTTGACACTATTGAAAACACTAGAAAATATAGGAACAGAAGGGCCTTTCATAAAAATAATCATCAATATACATATATGTAAAAACCATCAGCAAGCATCATCTGCAATGGGGATAAATTAGAAGCCTTCCCAGTAAGATCAGAAGTGAAGCAAGGATGCCCATTATCACCTCTAATATTTAATATTGTACCAGAAACACTAGCAGTAGTGATTAGAGAAAAAAAAAGAAATTGAAGGTATTAAAATAGGCAATAAGAAGACTAAACTATCACTTTTGCAAATGATATGATGGTCTACTTAAAGAATACTAGAGTCAACTAAAAAGCTAGTGGAAATAATCAACAACTTTTGCAAAGTTGCAGGATATAAAATAAACATATATACATTATCAGCATTTCTATATATTTCCAACACAACTTAGCAGCAAGAGTTAGAAAGAGAAATTCCATTTAAAATCACCCTACGCTAAAAGACTGCCTGCCCTTTGATCCAGCCATACTACTGCTAGGTTTATACCCCAAAGAGATCAAAAGGAAAAAAACTTGCATAAAAATATTTACAGCTGCACTCTTTGTGGTAGTAAAAAAACTGGAAAACAAGGATACACCCTTCAATTGGGAAATGGCTGAACAAATTGTAGTATCTGTTGGTGATGGAATACTATTATGCTAAAAGGAATAATGAACTGGAGGAATTCTATGTGAACTGGAATGACCTCCAGGAATTGATGCAGAGTGAAAGAAGCAGAACCAGGAGAACGTTGCACACAGAGATGGATGCACTATGGCACAATCTAATGTAATGGACTTCTCTACTAGCAGCAATGCAGTGATCTGGACAATTCTGAGGGACTTATGAGAAAGAATGCTATTCACATCCAGAGAAAGAACTGTGGGAGTAGAAACACAGAAGAAAAACATTTGCTTGATCACATGGTTCATTGGGGATGTAGACTCTAAATGATCACTCTAATGCAAATAATAATATGGAAATAGGTCTTGATACATGTAAAACCCAGTTAAATTGTTCATTGGCTACAGGAACAGGGAGGGAAGAGGAGAGGGAAAGAACATGAATCATGTAACCATGGAAAAATATTCTAAATTAATTAATTGATTGATTGATTTAAAAAAAAAAAAAGAATGTGAGCTGTGACTCACTGAGCGATCTCAACTTCAAATTTGTCTCCCTGATCTATAGCTCCAGTTTGGGAAAAAATCCAACATTAGTAAAGTTTCTAAATCCATATATATATATATAGTCAGCATCAGACCAGGATACCTCTCCCAAAGAGAAGTTTGATAACTGAGAGACCATATCTCTTTGAGTTAGTGGGAATCTAGGTAGACTGCTGGGCAACTTCTTACTGAGGGGGGGAAATGAGAAATGGGGAAATTTGGGTCCTGGCAAACAAACATCCTGATCTGACTATGAGCTTTCTAACCATCAGGGAAAAGGCAGAAA
Source organism: Gracilinanus agilis (assembly GCF_016433145.1). Lineage (NCBI taxonomy): Eukaryota > Metazoa > Chordata > Mammalia > Didelphimorphia > Didelphidae > Gracilinanus > Gracilinanus agilis. Next base: position 152,860,466 of record NC_058130.1, read on the forward strand.
CAAGGTCACTATAAGAATGGTCAGGAGACAGCTAGGTGGTTCAGGGGATAGAGCCAGGCTTGGGAGTTAGTTGGGAGAGCCTAAGTTAAAATCTGGCCTCAGATATTTCCTAGTTGTGTGACCTTAGCCAAGTCACTTAAGCCCAAACTACTTTTTTGCCTTGGAACTTAGTATCAATTCTAAAACAGAAGGTAAGAGTTGTGTGTGTGTGTGTGTGTGTGTGTGTGTGTGTGTGTGTGTGTGTGTGTGTGTTGCATCTGGAAAGAAAGGAATCCAGTGATAATTATTTTTTAAGAGATACTTGGCAGTATAAACAAGTAATAATTTTGACTGTCCAGGAACTTACTTTCCACTTATAGCAATGATTTTGTAGGACTAACTAGCCCAGCTTTGTCTTCATAGAAAGAGAAAGGATTAAGAGATAGGCATTTTACTGGATTTAGGTAGGGTGCTCAGGAAAATTACTCTCCTATCACCTCACTCTATTAATGCTTACTACATGTAGATGATCCCTATTACTTCCATTAATAAGCTAACAGCCTTATGTGAACAGGTCTGAATGGTCACACCCCCTGAAAGGGATGAATTTCAGGTCTTTTAGGAAAAAAGTTTATCCTATCATTCAAGATGCAAAAGGCTCTTCTCTCAGGACTATGCAGTGGAAAAGGTCAAATGGGCTGTATATCAGCACCTAGACACATAGTAGAAACTGCCAATTTGACCACAGGTAAAGTAGAAGGCTAGGTTTTTCGGTTCTGCAAAGAAAGGCTGAAGGGAACTTTGGGAACTATGAGAGGGTTAAGGAAATGAAGCAGAATAACAAAATCCAGTAAGAAATGAAGAGGACCAAGGTCACAAGTTCTGACAACAAAATTCTTCCAGAAAGGTAGTCTGACAAAAGCTAGGGATAGGCCATCTCAAACTATATGCCAAGATAATTATTAAGTCAAAAAAGGGCGTATGGTTCAGATATCAAGGGTGATATAAGCAAATTAATGGAACATGGAAGAAATTATTCATCAGATCTATGGATAAGGGAAGAGTTCATGACCACACAAGACAGAGATTCACAGGAAGCAAAATGAATATTTTGATTACATAAAATTTAAAAGGTTTTGCACAAAGAAAGCCAATGCAGTTAAAATACATTTCTAAAATACAGAGAATTTCCTCAAATTTACAAGAATTAAGGAGCTATTGTCCAATGAATAGTCAAAAAACATGGTAAGACAATTTTCAAGGGATAAAAAAATCTAATCTCTCAATAGCCATATGAAAAAATGTTCTAAATCATTAATATCCTGAGGTATCACTTCACACATTAGATTGCCTAAGATGACACAAAAAAGGAACATGACACATGCTAAGGATGTGTGCACTTAATACACTGTTGGAGCTGGGAACTACTTCAACCATTCTGGAAATCAATTTGTAATTGTAATTGTAAATAGCCCAAAAAGCTACTATACAGAACACACCCTTTAGATCTATATGCCTGGAGAAGAAAGAAGGAAAAGACCCATACCACAACAATATTTTTTTGTGGTGGCAAAGAATTGGAAATTGAAGGGATGCCCATCAAGTGGAAAATGTGTCATGTAACACCCTTAATCCTAAGTGGCAATATGGAAAAGTAAGTAACATTAGTCATGACTGGGAATGTGTTCTATCATCAAGAGTGAGGCATGAAAGTAGAAGGAAGTAGTTATTTTTAAAGCCATCTACTACAAAGCTTTACAAATATCTTACTTAACCTTCACAACAACCCTGGGAGATATTATTATCCCAATTTTACAGTTGAGGAAACTGAGGTAGACAAAGGCTAAGTGACTTGCCTCATTTGTAAATGTGTTCCCATAAGTCTTGGACTGGATTTCTGAGGCACCTTCCAGTTTTACATCTACAATCCAATGATCCTGTGACCTCTAAGCTCAGGAAATAGAGATCTTTTCCCAAAGCATCCCACAATTGAAATAATACTAGGTGGCACAGTGTCTAGAATGCTGGGTCTAGGATCAGAACATGAGTTCATATGCTGCCTCAGACACTTATATACTCTGTGGTTCTAAGCAAGTAACTTACCTGTCTTAATTTCCTCAGCTGCAAAATAAGAATAACAGCACTTACCTCAGAGTTATAAGGATCAAATGAGGTATCTGTAATCTCTGTTTCAACAAAGTTCTTAGCACAGTGATTGATGAATAGCAAGTATATAAAAGCTGGACTCTAGTTCTGCCCTACCCCCATCTTAGTGTATCTCCCTGCCCCCTCCTCTTCCACTATGCCCTCTAGAATACCTCTTCTTTATACTAGACTCTTTTCATATTTTCTCTTCTTGAATGGAGAAACCTGGAATGGAAACTGGTTCTCACCAGAAGATATGAAATTACATCACTGGCCATGCTTTGCTTTCCAATACTAAATGCATCTTTCTTCATGCTTCCAAAACACTGGGTCAAGATAAGAGTAGATTAAACACTGTGCTCCCCATCTGCCACTTCTAAAAGCTCTCCCTCCACCTTGCTAGCTTTTGAAGACAAAGAATCCATCTTATTTCAAATCTGTATCCATTCCCCAAAACACAAGGTTCAACATATATAATAAGCACCTAATCAATATGTTTTATTGCATTTTCTTCTCAATTCAATTGTTCCTCTTATGACATGAATTTGAGAGCCATCATCATCCTGGTGATGAACCTGCTCCAATCTGTCAGTTTACTTTTGAAAATGTGATGTACAAAACTGAATTTTATCAATAAAGTCTGACTAAGCAGAATAGTAAGGGACTAGGGCCACCTTTGTTCTGGTCACTGTAAAGCCTAATAACATATATCAGTTTTTATTATACTCCAGTCAAGTTAAGCCTGAAACAAAATCTGCTTAGTATTTATTATGAATTGCCTCATATAAAGAAAGCTATTAAGCAAAGTTTTCCTCATTCTCTACTGGTATAACTGTATATCTACTTTTAAATCTAAATATAGTATGACAAAGTGAAGAGAGCTGGTCTCGGAAGTGAAAGCTGAATTCAAATCTAGCCTTTGCAGTGTACTTTTTATGTGAACCCTGGAAAACTTAAATACTCAGTATTCTAGGCGATTCTCTATGCCTCTAAGGTACAAAGAAGGTATCAAGTGACCTGTACTGGAAGTGGGGGAGGAGTTCCTCATATGGAATTTCCCTATACCAACGCAGTCACAAGCACACTACCTATCCTTTATCCATAAACTTAAGAGTAGAGTTAGTTTTATCCTACCTCAAAGTCTGTTTAGATCTTTTGGGATCTTAATTTGATCATCCAAAATTAGCTTATCTATACCAACTTTGATTGAGGTAAGCAAATTTGATAAGAAGACATATGCTTTCTCTAACTTACTTCATCAACATCACAAAAAGGCTAAGGATAGATTTCTGGAGAAATACTTTCTTCCAAACTGGAAGCAAACCCACTAATCAACATATAATCTAACCTATACTTTATATCCATCTTGACAACTAGATTATCATGTCTATCAGATGCCTTACCAAAATTATCTAACTAGCTATTGACTATATATATATATATATATATATATATATATGTATATGTATATATGTATATGTATATATGTATATATATATAAATAAAAAGAAAGAAATATGATAAGTTTGGTATGAATCATTGTATTTGTGTGTCTGTGTATTATAAATCTGCCTGGCTATATGCATATACATATAAAAAATTCAAAAATGCTTGTATTGATAATTTTTTTAAACCCTTAACTTCTGTGTATTGACTTATAGGTGGAAGAGTTGTAAGGGTAGGCAATGGGGGTCAAGTGACTTGCCCAGGGTCACACAGCTGGGAAGTGTCTGAGGCCGGATTTGAACCTAGGACCTCCCATCTCTAGGCCTGACTCTCAATCCACTGAGCTACCCAGCTGCCCCCTGATAATTTTAATATTACTCCTATTCCAATATCTCCCAAATCTCTAATCCTAACCTTGGTAGAGGTTTTATATTTCAGGTTTTATGAATTTTTAAAGATATGATATTGTAAAAAGGTAACAGAATGCCTGTACAAGGTGTCCTCATCATTATAAATAGAAACTATTGTGCAATCAGTAAGGTTTGCACCTAGGAAAATGGATAAAGCTGTTAAACCTAAAACAAGTGGGGCTTAAACAGCATATGAGTCACATAACTATCTCCAGAGATTAGAGGCAAAAACAAAGGAACAAAACTGAGCAGCTAACAGAAAAATGTAGCAGAATAAGGAAGCTTTAGGATAAGGTAAGATGATAATCAAAAATTTCAAAACAGGAAGTAGTGTTCTCTTTGCCAAGAAGACAAGAGAGTACAATAAGGGAACCCAAAATGAAATTTAATGACAGTCCTCTTGACCACACGGGCACTAATGGCAATGAGACCAAGTACTGGTTGTTAATAGTATCTCACACACATATAATGCTCTTTTCTGCACTGTTTCTCCCCTTCCTTTTTCTCCTACAGAAATTCTATATTCTTCAAAGTCCAGCACAAGACCCATCTTCTTTCTGAAGTGTTTGCCCAACTGTTTGATGAAACCTTTCTTTTACTGTAGCTGAAAATTAAAGCCCTTCACAATCTCCACCCTATATTCCCAGACTTGTTACATTACATATTCCTTTCCTCTCTGTTCCAGAAAGCAGATGAGTAGAAAGGAAGGAGGCAAAGGGAACAAAATAATATACTCTCAGGCACAGTTGCCATTATCATTCTGTTCGCCTTAACTTTTTTTTGTGACACATTAAATAAAAAAGAAATATAAAGAAATAACTAATGTAAAGGGGCTAAGAAGTTTATTTAAAAAACAGATGTTTATTTTGCTTTTGCTTTTCATCAAATTTTTCAAAACTCTTACTTATATTTTAGGTAAATTAAAGAGAAAATGACTAGGGGCAGCTAGGTGGCTCAGTGGATTGAAAGGCAGGCCTAGAGATGGAGAGGTCCTAGGTTCAAATTTTCAGAGACTTCCTAGCGGTGTGACTCTGGGCAAATCATTTGCCCCCATTTTCTTGAGCCCTTACCATGCTTCTGCCTTGGAAACAATATAAGAGTACTGACTCTAAGAATGAAAAAAATGACTGGTAGGACAAAGAGGAAAAAAAAGGGAGAAGAGTTTGATGAAAATTGGTAAAAGCTGATGGTAATAAGCATAATTGACTTACTCCCCTCTACTGCTTTTCTTTACCCAGGTAGAGTTCAAGTTGACTGAGGGCATGACCAATATCACGTGCATTTTCTATATCCCCCAAAGACACACTGTATGTCATGTCATAGGTATTCAATAAATAGCTTTCAATTGATTGCAATAGTGTGAAAAGTAAGCTATCTGAAATTACAAACTTTAAAGGTGAGTTTATTATGAGTAAAGTTATTTAAAATAGAGAAAAGAAAAGTTAAGTTATTGTGATCACTCGAATATCAGTAAATATCAAATCATCAAATTTTGAGACAGGGAACTTAAATATTAGTAAGGAAGATGAACTGAAGTAAATATGTACTCTAATACTATGAAAATAAAAACTTCAACTGTGGTGCTTAAATGAGAGCAATAAATGCATTTATTGATAAACAAAATGTCAAAGACTGTCACATCTATGAAGAAGTCTGTGACAAAATATCCCCAAAGTTGCTTTTTATTTCTTTTCCATCTTCTTCCCTCTATACATACATTAAAGACATTGGAAAGTGTACTACAGACCAACCTTTGTAAATTTTAGCTCTAAATTCTATGATTACGAGTAGCTATCAACCATTTTTATTGCTTTGTGATGATCAAATTGAGGGACTTATTTTATAAGCAATCTGACAAAATTTATATTAATTGAATATTTAGAGATCATATCATTATACTCACAGACCTTAAGGAGAAAAAAAGTATACATCAGCAAAGGAAAATTAAAAATCCAAAATTAATGAATGCGAATCCAATGACAAACCAGAAAATTTAGTACAGGTCAGAACTGAAATTATATTTCTAAACAATGTTTTTTAAACTTTTTGTTGCTGATGCTGAGTAAAAATGATAAAAAATATTCTAAATATAACAAAGCTTTGCTAAGCTCGACTTAGCTCAAATAACAAAATACTTATAGGCCATTCAAACTATGTGCACTATTACATGGTCACACTAAATTGAATAAAGATCTTTCCTATATCTCTACATTCCTCTATCTCTACTCTCAAGGAAGTAGGCAATGCAAATGCAATGCAATCTCATAAAACATGCCACAATAAAGTTCACCTGTTTGAAGACCACAGCTTTTTTATATGGGTTTCCTTTTTTTCCCTTTTCTCCCCTTCCCACGCCATAGAAGGCATCATCCAGCAAAATATATAGATTATGTCTTTCATGTTTCCATTTCTCAATTCATTCTCTGGAGATGAACATTCACAAGTCATTCTTCAAATATTAAACCTATAACTGCATATAATGTTCTTTTGGTTCTACTCATTTCATTCTTTATCTTATATAGTTCTTTCCAAGTTTTTTAAAAATTCAGCTCATCATTTCTTCTGATGCAGTAGTATTCCATCACAAAAGATATACCATAATCTGTTCTGCCATTCCCCAACTGATGTGCATCCCCCTCAATTTCCAGTTCTTTGCCACCATAAAGAAAGCTGCTAAAAATACACTGGAGCATTCAGGTTCTTTTCCTATTCCCCTTATTGCCTTGGGAAATAGACCCAGAAACAGTATTGCTGGGTCTAAAGATACACAATTTTATAGCACCATGGGCATAATTCCAAATTGCTCTCCAAAATGGTTGGTTCAATACATAGTTCCACCACACTGTTTTAGTGTCCCCACTTTTCCACATCCCTTCTAACATTTGTCATTTTGCTTTTTTTGTCATTTTAGCTAATCTAATGGGTATGAGACGATACTTCAGAATTGTCTTGGTTTGCATCTCCCTAATCAATGGTGATTCAGAGCATTTTTCATGTACCTGAGAACAATGAGTGACCAAGACCAAACAGTTAAAAAGTACATTTCCAAATATCTTCAGAAGATTATTTGTATTAGAAATTGAAAGATTTTTAACATCTGAGAAGCAATGAGACCTTTCTATACATAGTTCAAATTATTAAAAAGATAAAAAATCCTAGTAACAGTTCAGGATGTACAATTTAAAAAACAGATACTAATATACACAGTTCTAAAAGCTTTTTAGCAAAATTTTTTGCTTTCGATCTCATATTTCCCAATCCACAACAGCAAATACTACTTTCTTTAACTGTCATTTTGATCATGGCAGGACTCTGCCTTTGTACCTAAAGCGGCCCACAATTATTTCTCATGTAAAAAGCAAATTTCTAATCCCAACCACATGCTTTACTGAATCTCAGATTTGGAAAGGGTCTCAAGAGTACATGAAATCCAACCCATAAATGAAAAAGAATTCCTTCTACAACATATTTTACACAGTGTAATCCTTCATTTGTTAGTGAGAGAACTCATTACCTTTCTGGGGATGCTATTTTATTTTTTAGTTTTGTTAGAAAGTTAATCAAGGGGGCAGCTAGGTAGCTAAGTACAACTACCTGGCTCAGTAGAGCCAGGCCCAGAAATGGGAGGTCCTGGGCTCAAATCTGGCCTCAGACACTTGCTGGCCGTGTGACCCTGGGCAAGTCACTTAACCCTCATTGCCTAGTCTTTACTGCTCTTCTGCCTTAGAATCAATACAGAGTGGTGATTCTAAGATGGAAGAGAAGGGTTATAAAAAAAATTCAACTGCTATTCACACATGTACTGCCATCTTCTTGTGAACTGAATTTAATGTTAAGTATAAAATTTTACTTTTATCCCTATTAACTTTCATCTTAAGATTCAGACCAATGGTCTAGTCCAGTGTTGACAAACATTCTCGAGTTCACATGCCCAACTTTAAGCTGCCTGTGAGCCCCCACATTACCCTTAGAGAGCGAGGAGGAAGTGCTAACTTTGGACAGCTAGACAGAGGGGTGGGGCATGCAAAAATGTCCTCAGGGGCTATGGAGAGAGGGCTCTTGAATGGATTAGCCATCTCTCCCCACATATCAGCTGCAAATATAAGGAAACCATTTATGTCTTTTCCAAGTTACTAATAAAAACATTAAAAAACAAAGTGCCCAGCAAAGATAACTGGGAACTTGAGTAGAAATCACTTTTAGTTCTGACTAATCAATCAGCTAGGTCCAAATTCATCCAACTACTATTATCTAGCATATGTCTCTCCCATTTTGTTCACAAGAATAGAAGATTCTCTCAATGCTTTGTGAGAATCCAGGTAAACCAGAACTAAAATATCTTGAAGAAAATCATATCTGCTCTTTATGTTTACTGTTGCTTTTTAGATCTTTTCAAGCAACTCTTTAATAACATGTTTCAGGAATTTAATTCAAGCTCAGTGATCCTTCATTTAGACTTCCCTTTCTTCCCCTTTAAAAAAAGAGGGATTTTTGCCCTTCTCTAATGTTGCGCCACCTTTCTTTTCTCGTCTTTCAAAGATATCTGACAGTGAGCTCAACAATCATCTCTATTATTTAACTATTGTGGGGTGTTGTTCATCTGGGCAGTTATCCTGGTAAAGAAAACTGCTAGGGCAACTAGGTGGCACAGTGGATAAGGCACCCTGTCTGGAATCAGGAAGACCTGTATCCAAATCAGCCTCAGAAACTTACTGGCTGTTATCACTCTGTATAAGTCACTTAATTAACCCAGGTAACCTATCTGTCTCAGTTTCCACATCTGTTAAAAAAATGAACTGGAGAAGGAAATGGCAAGTCACTCTAGAATCTTTACCAAGAAAATCCTAAGAAGGGGTGGAAGGAGAGAGGGAGTCATGAAGAGTCAGACATGATTTAAACAACTGAATGACAAAAAAAGAAAACAGAAGCAATAAAAGTTGAAGTATTTTACCTTCTCTCCATTTTTTTAACATTATATCAACCCTAAACAGTAATTCTACTGCCTTTTTCAACTTTCTCCTCTTTTTAATATAGCTTTAAAAATTGTTGGGTCTTAGTTTTCCTCAGTAGATTCTCAATGCTACTCTTGCAAATCATAACCATGCTGCTGGGTTTGCCTTCTGTTACCTTCCATCCTCCTTGCTACAGTCTCTTGGGATAAACCTCAAAATACTTACTGTGAGCCTCTGGGCAAGTCACTTAATTTTGTTTGCAGAAATTTACTTATCTGTCAACTGAGCTGGAAGAGAAAATGGCAAACACTCTCTTTGCCACAAAAACCCCAAAGAGGATCAGGAAGAATTGGACACTACTGAAACACAGAACAATAACCATTCATGTTCAATTTTTCTGACCCAGGATAATCTTTCACATCTGGCACCCTATGCATTGACACATATCCCAGCCAGGCCTTTGACTCTTCTCTTTATATACTCTCTGGGTAATTGTCAATTCCCAAAGATTCAATCATCATCTCTATCTAGAAACCCCCCAAATCTATGTATATAACCTTAAGTTCCAGTTCTATATCTCCAGTTATATGATAAGACATCTCAATCTGATTATCATAAGGACCAATGAGATCTCAACTCCATAAATGTGAAACAGAATGAACTATCTTATCTCTAAACTTATCTACCTTTTAACTTCCCCATTTGATAAAGGCACTACATACTTCTAAGCCTCATGTTTAAAACCTACCATCCCCCTAACAACATTCAATTAGTTGCTGAGTCTTACAAATTCATTCTCTTTTAACATCTACTCTTATCCATTCATTTTATCCTTACACCATATTCACAGAAGACCAGGCCCTTATTACCCCTCACCTGGACTACTAAAACAACCTAATCAACTAATCTGCCTGGTCCTTCCCCAGTCTATCTTCTACACAAGTGTCAAAGTTACCACTAAAACATAATCTAACCATGTCACTTCTCTGCTCAAGAAATCTCAGTGATTCCCACTGCCTTTGTGGTAAAATAAAATGCCTTTGTGGCATTTAAAGACTTTCACAGTACAGCTCCTGCCTATGTTTCCTAACTGATTATGTATTAAAGGATTCGTTTGCTTCTATGGTCCTGCCAAAGTAGTCTCCTAGCTCTTATATCCATCTCCTGCCCAGTGTCTGTCCACAGGCAAGTATCCCTTTCACTTCACTGCCACCCTTTAATGCTCAATTCAAATATTACCCAATTCCCCTAGTCCTTCTGTCTCTCTGTCTGTCTGTCTGTCTCCCTCCCCCTTCTGTCCACCTCCCCCCCCCCCACCAAAGTCAGCATGAAGCAGTTGATAAAAACCAGTCATGAAGTCTGAAAGGCCTAGGTTCAAATTCTGCCTCTGAGACATCCTGGATGAATCACCTCTTAAGTGTTCCAGGTTCAGAAGCTCTTAGGTAAATTCTAAAGATTACAAATTTCAAAGGTGTCAATTTGCATTGATAGAGTTTCCATCCAATGGGAGGCCCAGACAAAAATCAAATCACAGGTTGTGTTCTCCTTCTTCATTACTACTAAGCATGTTTTATATTCTCCACCCCCAAAGACAACATAAGCTGTTTAAGGGCAGGGGCTTCTTGCTTTGGTATTTGTGAACCTAGTACAGTGCCTGGAACATAAAAAATTTGCTTCTTATTCATAAAAATGCATTAAAATAATAACTGCTTTGGAGCTCAACTTCATCATCTGCAAAATGTTGGACTAAATTATGTGCAAGATCTTTTCTGGCTCTAAATCCTATGACTCTAAGATTAATGCTCCAACTCACTATTTCTGAAACACAAAAGGAAAAGCATCTTGATTTTTAAAAACCTAGCTAATTTTAACACAACTTCTGCAAATCAAATTCACTTCCCTCTCCTTATCCAAATTCTTTAATTACTAAAATGAGGCAAGGAAATTTAGGTCCTAGTAAAGCTCCTGTTCTAACCAACTATCTTCACCCCTTCTCTTGCTCTTGAGCTCAGCACTTTTTTCTGTTCAAAGGAGAGAGATTATATTCAACTCAAGTTTGACTACTCAAATGGTCAGTTATGAACAAAAGGCATATATTTTTTAAATTTAGAAACTATATATCCAAACTCAAGCCACTGATTAACTTCTGATATACAATTAGCCACTTTACCCTATAAGCTCAAGTCTATAGTAGGATATCATTAAATTCTTTGCTAATATCCATCCTCAAACTAGCTGCCCCTACTCTCTTCCTCTGCCTTTCTCAAATTCTTCTGGCTGATCCCCTCCCAGGATCTATACACCTCACAGAAAAGATACTCAAAAATTTCTATTCTCTGAAAACAATTCTGTTTCCAATGTTACTTTTTCCAAACAACCCTATCTAGCATAAAACTTGGTCTCTCTGCAGAGCAATTTAAATTTATATAGTCAAAATTTTGGCCACCCTGTAAACCTGCCTTCCATTTATAACACTGTTGCTATGAAACAAGCTACCCCATAACACTGATTCACCTAGTCACATTTTCACAGAACTAAATAACTGTTATTTAGGAACCATATTAGCTATGGTAAGACAGACTACTTTTTAACAGCTCAACAGGGTGAATCACTGCTGGGCAGTTAGGGAGTTTAAGTTTATTAGTGGGTACTTTAATATTCATTATTCATTCATTTCTGAACATCCTATATACCTACCCTAGAAAAGATGTGTACAGGTATCCTCTTCCACATCTTTCCCCATCCAGGTTTCAATATATCACGGGTCAGATTAAGAAATTAAATAGGAATTTTGGGGGTGTATTGAAGTACACCGGGTGACACATAAAGGCCATCAGACAACACAGCAAAAATTTTAGAAACTAAGGAATTAGGCAATACATATTTTATGCATTTCTGAATTGTGCATATCAACATTTTATCTTTTAATATCATAAATACACAATTTTTTAAAAGTTAAAATTAGTAAAAAGTTAAAGTTGTGAAAAGAATGTAAAAGCCAGCAGATAACACATAAAGGCTAAAAATTTAGAGATATCTTAAAAGTTTGGTAACTCATAAATGCATATAATGCACTATAAACACAACATAAGAGAAAAAGAAACAAATCAGAATTCTTCTCTGGCATGAAAGGAGGGCCAAAACACTTTACAAGGATTATGGGGGGGGGACTGTGCCCCTAAACACGCCTCTAAACCCACCTCCTATCTTCTCAGCATTCCCCCTCCCATGTGGAAAGGATACCTGTATTTTCCTTATTCATTCCTAGAGTGCCATCCCTTCTTTCCTTCTTTTAAGAGATCCAGAATTACCTTTTGTATGAAACCTTTCATTATTCCCTCCCAACTATTTAGTGACCCTATTAAACTACCTAGTATTTAACTACTTTGCATATATTTGCATTTACATATATACAAGTCTTTCCCAAAAGACTATAAACTCCTTGTAGGTAAGGATCATTGCATTCTTTGTATAATGCCTGGCCTATAACAGCTGCTTAATATTAATACTTGTTAAATGATTGATTTCTGGGTTTGTGCCTTCCCACTAAAGGACCTCCAAGGTATAATAACAGTTCACATTTATAAATTACTAAAGACTCTTTCCTCACAGCAATCTGGTAAGAAGAGGAGTGTAATTATGTTCTCCATAATTGGTCTAAAGAGTAGGTATCACCTGTCTCCAAGGCCAATCAATGCTCTTTCCACAACTTCAAGCTATTTCTATCCAAAGCGAACTTGTAACTTCTGTACTGTTCTGTCTATACAATACTCTACATTGAAAAGGCACTCAAAAAAAATCTGTTGCCTAAAATAGTGATGGGCAAACTATTCCCGGAGGGCCAGATCCAGGCTATAGTTTTCCCATCAAAGCCTTAAGCAATTCCCTAATCACTACTCCCCCACATCCAGATGTAGTGATTAGGGAATTGCTTAGGGCAGTGATGGGCAAACTGTGGCCTGGATCTGACCCTCCGGGAATTGTTTGCCCATCACTGGTCTAAAGCATACTAGATTTTTAATTTTAAAAAGTAAGATCAACTTTTCATTATTATCCATTCTAAATGGTATGGATAATCCATAAGTCTTTTGTATTTACACTTAGAATACATTTATTATTTTTTCCAAAGATGTATCTTCTAGTTTTTACTTCCTTGAGCAATGGAAATATAGAACACAAGCCTGCTGCAGAATTCTGGCATAAAAGATTATCATCCACAATATGTGGAACCAGGAGAGGTGTACTGGTCATGTGGCAAGAGGATGGAATAAAAAATGAACAGCTCCCTGCTGATGGTTTTAAAAAAAAAGACTCTAGAGTGGGGGCACATTAAGAAAGCCTAGTATCATTTTTGCAGGATAATCTTCAAATTAATTTGTAATCTCTTAACATATACTGTTCTGATAGCAATAAAAGGGATCCTAGTAAGCAGAAAGATCTTTGAGATTTTAAAATTTGTAGGGTTAAGGCCACAAAGTAAATAATCAAATACGGTAGGCTTAACAGCTTCCAAGGTGACTGGAAGAAAAAAAAAAGACCTTAATAACAAAGAAAATTACATTAAAAAAATTTTCATAGGATCAGAGCTCAATAGTTGAAAGAGGTTCCCCTCACTGGGCAGATAAAGGAAATGAGGAAGTTTACCTCAGGATAACACAATATGGATGTATCTTGGCTAAGGTAATATTCCTACAGGGCATATCCGGCATCAGATATAATGCGTTTTGCTTGGCATTTAAAGTTTTTCACAATTTGGCCCTTTTCTATCTTTGCCTTACTCCCCTTTACCGATTCTACCCTAACCACCTACACTAACCTACTTACCTTACTCACATGACACTCCATATCTCCAAGACTTTTTAGTGGCTGTCTCTCACACCTGGAAGGTTCTCCCATCTCACCTCTAACTCTTAAGTTTTCCCTAGACTCTCAAAAATCACCTCAAACCTTACTTTCAATACAATGGATCTTTCCAGATGCCTCCCGGTTAGTACTTCCCAGTGAAATTCACATTATCCCTCCCCCACTAAAATGGGAGCTCCTCAAGGGCACTGAGCATGTTTTTGCTTTTCTTTGTATCCGCAAAGCTTAGCATAGTACCAGGCACATAGAAGCAATTAATAAACGCTTGGTGAATGACTCTCAACCCAGAATTCTTTCCATACCCTACTCTTTATACCTAGTTCCAGAAATGGAAGGTTTAAGTTGGTTGGGTTTTTTGTCGTTTTATTTATTTTTGTAGGTGTAGTGTGTATGTGCATGAAGCACAGCCAAGTCTGTATTCCTTTCCATCTCCTAAAAAAACCCTCTCACGTACTAGAAAATCGAAGTCTTTAAGTTTCCACATGTCCTCCCAGAAGTACAGCAACCTGCTACTGTTCATGATAGTCATCTTTCTCCCCACTAGAGATCTGATTTAGCAGCAAGAGAAGGAAAAACAAATCTTCCCCAAACACGTGTTTGATGAATGTGTAAAAAAAAAAAAAGTAATTCCCATTCAAACATTTCAAAACGCTGAGCAAATAAGCAGACAAGTTTCTATGGTGAAAATAAATCTTAGTCATCGGGTGATGGAATTCACTTGCACCCCCCCCCCCGCACACCCCCCAGGCACTAGGAAAGTAGTGGCTCCTCTTCACACCTAGTTGGCCCTTTGCCTCCCAGAGTGAACACAAAGATAGGCGAGGGGGATGTCCTGCCTTACCCAGTTCGGCGCAGGGGGAAAATGGGGCTCTAGCGGGGCCAGGGTAGTTCCTGGTCCCTCTTCTCGTCCGCCTCCCATACGTACACACCCCCAGCCCGGACCAGAGAGGCCAGCCCCGGGAGCCTAGGCAGTCCCCTCCGCTCCGCACCGCCCCCTCTCCCTTGCCTCCTCTCAATCTCTGTCTGCGGTCTGTCTGGTATCTGCTGCGGCGAAGCCCAGGAGGAGTACTCCAGTGCCCACCCCAAGCCGCCCGACCACCACCACCAGCGCCCCCAGGGCCCGCGCCATGTTGGAAAAAGGGGCCGCGGCCCCAGCGCCCCCGTCCGCCTCCGCCACCGTCTCCGCCCGGCCCCTCCCCCTCTCCCCGGCTCACCCGCGGCCCCTGGGACCAGCCCCGTGGCTGCCAGAAGGAGAAACATCTGGTAGCGAGGAGGGACGGTTGTCTTCCCCGTGACGGCCGCCGCCGCCGCGGGCGCCTCCATGGTCCCACGTCCCCGTCCGGTCCGTTCGAGGGGCCGGGGCCGCGTATCGGTGCCCCCGCCCCGAGGAACCACCGAGCCTCGCCTCTCGCCGCGGCCTCGTTCGGCCCCTTTGTAACTGCTCGAGGGTGGCCCTTCCATTGGCTGCGAGGGACGCCCCGGCCCCGCCTCCCGGCAGCTGCCTAGACTGGAGAACAACAAGAGAGGCGAAAGCCCGGCCCGCAGGGCCGCAGCCAATCCCGGGCCGGAGGGTGCCGGAACGGGGCCTGCCCCCGCCTCCTTTCAAGTCCCTCCACAAGCTCACCCCTCCCACTCCACCTCCTTTCCAGGCTCCCAGAACTCACCCGCCCCCTCTTCAGCTACCCCCGCCCCCCAAACCTCACGCTGGAGGTTTCGGATAGTGTTAGAGAGAGGGAGCAAATGAGCTGTGTTGTGAAGGAGAAAGCAGGCGCTAGGGCTAGGGACTCTCGAGCTGGGGGCACCCACGGGGCGAGAGCATCTTGCGCCTAAGCAGAGAGGAAGTGTTTCAGGACTTCCCCCCTACACCCTTTGGGGCTTCTTTACATCCTCTACACTCTCTGCTAGATGATTGTGGTATCTGCACCCCTTCCCGGGGGACCATTATAGCCCTTGGCCACTGCAGAGCTGCCGCTAGCTCCGGACAACTCTTCTGTCCCCATTCCTTCCTCTTCCTCCGAGCTCCGACCGACCAGCGAAGCTGGGAGATGGTGCCTCACGGCTCCTTTTTCCCCCTGTGCCCTCCGAGACGTGACTTCGGGGCCTCAGTTCTTAACTGCTCTATTATTACTGAGCCCGGAAAGGATGGACAATCCAGCTTGGTCAGCCGGGTTTCCTAATGTCTCCCGTGGCGGGATAGGGGAAGGATCATCTTTGCATGCTCTCTGAGAGTCCCCTAGGACTCCAAGAGCCCATACCTCCCCAGCTGGCCCCGTTCTGTTAAAGTCAAATAAACTCAGGAGAAACTGGGAAGGAGTAAAGTGAACATATGCCGAGATGAGGCATCTCAGTTTTGCAAACCACAAGTGGCTAATGTTTTAAACCTACGGTGTTTGCATTACAACGGTTATCCTCCAGTGTGCCTCTTTGGGGAATCTTTGGTTTCCTTAAAGACAAAAATAAGTGAACTACTTTTCCATTCTTGATTTTCTCGACTGAGAGACACTCCTCCCACCTTCACTTCAGTATGTGCCAAAATAATTTAGCAGCCAGACTTCTGATTCTGTAATAAAATACTTTTACTTTCGATACAAATACTATGCAGTTTTTTAACGCTAAACTTTTTAAATAGAAAACTTAAAATGTCTATTTTCTAATTGATTAAATTTTTTTAACTTAATGAAGGATCTCTCCTTGCCTCTTCAGCCTGGCTTCCTTCAAGTCTGCTAAAATCCCACCTTCGGTAAAAAGCCTTTCCCAACATCCCCTTAATACTTCCGTTCAATGATTATCTCTAATTTGTGCTGTATATTGTTTATTCATAGCTATTTGCTAGTGGTCTCACCCGTTAGAAGGTGAGTTCCTTGAGGGCAAGGATTGTTTTTGCCTTTGTATCTCCAGTGCTTAGCACAGTGATTCATAAATATTTATTGACTTGACTTACTGATAGCCTTAAAGAACTTATCTTCATTTGTGAATTCCCTTAAACTTTTGGTGATAATGTCTTAATAAAAGTGGAAGAAAAAACACTTTAAATCTGGACTTTAAAAGCCTAGAAAGTGTGGGAGTGATGGTGATTAAGGCTGTTGCAAATAAATAGTCTTTATCCTCCCCAGAGTGACTAGTATTTAAAGAGTTTAAATTGTTAAGATAAATGATTTAACTCATTTCCCGCACCACCACCAACGCCATCACCATTTACAGACTTTGTGTACAGTAATTTTTCTCTCGTGAAACCATTTGGAGTTTTCTTGGCAAAGATTGATTTGCCATTTCTTCTTGAGCTCATTTATATAGATGAAGAAAATGAGGCAAATAAGGTTGAGTGACTTAGCCTGGGTCACACAGCTACTGTCTGAGGCTGTTAATTCAGATCTTCCAGACTGAAAACAGCCCTCATTGGCAAAGCCCCTGATGTTGGGGAAAATTGAAGGCAAAAGGAGAAAGTTGAAATGGATAGAACAACAAACATAAACTTGGCCAGACTTCAAGAAATAGTGGAGGACAGAAGAACCTGGCATCTATGGGGTCAGGAAGAGTCAGACATGACTAACAATTGAACAACAAAATTAAAAAAACAAACACACATTTAAAGCAACCTCCGCTTCCACTCCTAATTCTCTTCTCCTTTTAGGAATAGGGTTCAAAGACTGGGTTGTCTCCCTGAAGAAAGTTTCTAAATCCTGATCCATATATATAGTACCTAAATCATTTTAGTTCAACTCTTGATACATTTTTCTAGTGACTAGAAAGTGTCTGTGATAGAGATACAATGTTTCTTTCCCTCAAAAAGTCCTAGACACTAACCAATTGTTTCTTTCAAACTCTCTCTTTTCCAGGCTCCACAAGGGCCTCCCTTTTGCTAGTTTTATTTATCATCAGTTGTTCTGCTTGGTTTCCACTGCAGGATAAACTTGTCATCAAAAATCTCACCATCGTGCAGATTGACTAGACTTTTGATATTCAATCCCTTCTCAGCACCTTCAATTGCTTCTCCTCTCAGGAAGGGGGACTGGAGGAATAAGCAATAAACTCTGAGCTTTCTAGGTAACCTCATTTTGTATCAGTTACCCTGTTTGGTTTGAAGTGTGTCCCAAGTGCCTCATCCCCTTTTCTATACCCTTTTGTATATTGTCCTTCCCTTGACTCTCCCCCAAGCTCTTTGCAAGAAAGAACTATCTTTTTTATTCTTGTTTATAT
This sequence comes from Gracilinanus agilis, assembly GCF_016433145.1. Classification (NCBI taxonomy): domain Eukaryota; kingdom Metazoa; phylum Chordata; class Mammalia; order Didelphimorphia; family Didelphidae; genus Gracilinanus; species Gracilinanus agilis. The sequence continues at coordinate 152,878,458 of NC_058130.1, forward strand.
CTCCAGAGTTTGGAACAATGTCTGGCACTTAGTAGGTGTTTAATAAATTGATTATTGACAATAACTGACTAATCCTCAAATTCTCAAGTTAATTTTCATTCATTGCTTTTTTGATCAGCTGTTCCATACTGATATCACCACCATCATAGACCTTAATTTTCAACTACTGATTCGGAGAATTCTCTAATGAAATTATCTATTTTTATTTTTGTTTCATGAACAATATCAGTGTCTCTATATGTCACATCTTTCTATCTATTTCCGTTTCTATTGAGACACTAAGAGAGAAGAGGAAGAAGGTGGGGAGCAAAACACTTGGAAGGTGAATGAGACCTTTCCTAACACAAGTTGTAATCAAGCCTTTCTTGGAAGTGACAATTATAAGTAAAGCCCTATAGCAGAAGAAAGTCTATTTTTCACTTCAGGAATCCTAATTAGTAACATTGGAGCCCTAGGGAAACTGGGGATAAGTCATGAAATATCTAGAGAAGGAGTATTAACTTGGAGTCAGTGAACATTTTTTAAAAATGAAAACTATTTATTTAAGATGTTCCAAAAGTCTTAGTGCAGTTTTAAGCTATTCTTTGTGATTCAATGTAATTGTTTTCTTATGTAATCCTATGTACTTTATGCACTTCAAAACATTCTAAAATGTTCAAAGGTTTCACCAAACTGCCAGAAGGGTAGAAAAAAAAAGTTTAAAAATTCCTTAATTCTAGAGCAAGTTATTTCTTATCAAATCTGGAATCCAGTCAGAGTAGATAACAATTAAACATAAGTGAGAAAGAGAAAAGTTACAAAGGTATAGAACTGGAAGAAATCTTAAGAGATAAGAGCTAGTCCAAATATCTCATTTTGCAGAAACTTAGACTCAGAGAGAGATTATGAAAATTGATTAAGATTATATGGCTTATCTTTTTGTAGTGGAAAAAAAATTGGAAATTGAGAGGCTGTCCATCAATTCGGAAATGGCTAAACAAATTGTGGTACATGTTGGTGATGGAATACTATCATGCAATAAGAAATGATGATTTCAGAAAAAGCTATGAAAATCTGTGGGGACCAATGCAGAGCAAAATAAGCAGAACTGGGAGAACACGGTACACAATAACAGTAAAACCCTACAATGATTACCTGTGAAAACTTGATTACTCTCAACAAAGCAATGATCTGGGAAAATCCAGAAAGTCTTATGACAGGGAATGCTATCCATCTCCAGAGAAAGAACTGTTGGAGTCATCTTTCATGTTACTGTATTTATGGTTTTATTTTGGTTATCTATGAGTTTGCTCTTACCACAATGATCAATATGGAAGTGTGTTTTTGCATGACAACAAAAATAAAATGTTTTTTTAAAAGGTTTTATGACTGATATGGGGAACACAACATGTTCAGAAAAGGCTATTACCTCCTGAGGGCTGCTTTCCTCCTTTGGTGCTCACTTGCCACTCAATTCTTACCTGTGGCTCCAAGAAGCTGTGGCATGCTCAGTGGCTACACTCTAGTAAACTGTCTTGCCCAGATGGGCTAAACCAGCCTGAAATCAGTCTGTGAGTTGCTAGAGATTATGGAGGGAGGTGTCTATTCCAGGCACATGGAGACTTCCCCAAACAGAAGGGGCAGATGAGAACAATTTGTTCCAATGGCCATGAAGGTAGTAGAAGTGGGTGTTGTGGACTACTTAAAGCTTGGTTAGACATCAAAGAAACCAAGGTCATCTTGTGCATTCTGAGCCATCACCATTTGACTTGACTTTTGTCTTGACATGGACTTTGATAACTCTGGGAGAGAAAGTAGAGTTTTAAATCCATGATCCCACGATCCAATGTACTCTATCAAGAAGCTGAAATGACTCTTAAGAAGATGAAGTCAGGAAGAGAAACTCTATAGAGGACCAAGTACCATGAAAGAAATAAGGTTCAGGTAGCAGTTTTTGAAAACACAAAAAATCTATCTTAAAATATCTGAAATAGGGAAGGAAACCAAGAGAAGATCCAAAAAGATTCCCAAACCGCGAATAAAAAGCTATAGAATAACTATATAGAATATAACATATACATGTATCAAGCATATCCTTAAAGAAAATATGAGCATTGGGGCAACTAGATGGATCAGAGGACAGAAAGCTAGGTAGAAAGGTGAGGTCCTGGGTTCAAATCAAGTGTCAGACACTACCTAGCTGTGTAACCCTGGGCAAATCATTTAACCCCAATTGCCTTACCCTTACTACTCTTCTGCCTTGGTACCAGCAGATTCTAAAACAGAAGGTAAAGAAAATATGAGAAAGGCTAAAGGAATAATAATTTTAGAAGAGTTAGTTAACACTGGTAATAAAAGTGTAACAAGTTTAATCTGCTAGTGAGATAAAAACATGAACGTATCAGCTAAAGTAAATCTTTAGGAGGAAGGTAAGGAAACAAGCCTTTATTAAGCACTTATTATGTGCTAGGCACTATACTTTATAAATATTCCCATTTGAAATAGGAGTAAAGAATAGTTTTTTCTTTTATCAAGCAAAGACCACAAAGGATAACAAAATCACCAAAAAGTACTTATTTAGGAATGATTTTATGTTTGAGGTTATTGAGAGAGAAAATAAAAAAGGTTTGACTCACCCACTTAAGAAACTAAGAGTAAAGCTTAAAGAAATAAATGAAACAAACTGAAAAATGTGTTTAAATGTCAAAATGTAAGGTATACAGTTATGAGAAATAGAATAGAATAGGAGAAAGAGGTTGGGGCAGGGGAGGAGATGGAAAAATAAATAGGTGGGAAGTTAAGAGATCTGAAGGAGAGATAAATAGAAAATAAAGAATCTTGAGAGTGAAAGTAAAGTCAATCCAATGTTCTAATGCCCTGTTGCAACCTGTGTTATATTGAATCTCTGGGAGCTTGAAGTTCACTTGGTGATTGACAGGTGAATCGGTTGGATGTCGGAATGTTCCCAGAGAGGCATGTGAACTCAGGAGAGGGCAGTTGAGAACCCTGAGAGAGGTTCTTGGGTCTTTTACCTGTCCCTGAGACTGGAGATCAGTGGATCCTGGTCTTTGGGGGAAATAGAGACTTGCAAACTCAACCCTGCAAGCTCCTCCTGTGTTTCCTGTACCATCATCAACCTGTATCAAACAACCATCTCTGCTTCTACTGCCCCTAGATATTAGGAAGTAAATCATCTTAATCATCTAGGCTTCCCAGGGCCCGGGAGGGATCCAGGAAGTGGACAGGAGAAGAAGAGGGTGGATAAAGGGTGGATATCTCAACTGATTAGGCTTAATATCTACTGAAACTATACAGCAGTTTGCCTGCTCTGGTGTAGCCCTGGCCAGGCTGTACCAGAGAGAAGTTATCTTGATTCCTTCATTTTGCCTGCAGTTAGAGATTCATTAGTATCAATTTAAAGTAGGGTCTCCCAATACCTCTATCCCATACCATTATCCTTCTGTGCCAAATATATTCAAAGTTTAAAGTACCTTCCTGAATTGGTTTCCAAAGCTTATTTGGGAAGGAGTCACGTAGTCAGATTACCAACATCAGCTGAAGAGCCCAATAATTAATATCAATTAACCCCAGGTGGGTCCTGAAGGGATACCATACATTGACCTAAGGATTCTGCCTGGGCAACTGTTATAAAGGAGAAGTGTCATCCTATCCTCTCTCTGTGCTCCATCTACATATACATCCAATAGATAGTAGTACCTCCTTTTAATATAACACCTGTAACCCTTCTTATTCAATTCCTGATTAAAACAAAACAAAACAAAAAAAAAGCCCTCTTCTTTATCTTCAATATCATCATGCTAAGAATCTCTATCCCAGGGCTAGGCCCATACCCCCACTTAGAATAATCACCATAGCTCTTCTGCCAGTCAACACTAGCCACCTGCCCAGCTCTTATTAGTTATAATCCTTATTCTCCCAGACTGGCCTTCAACCAAGATTAAAGCCATTACTCTCACTCTCCTTCCATAGCTATTTAAAATCCCCTTTGGGGCTAACTCTAGGCACCTTCTTCAGTAACTGCCCAATCTCCTTTCTCCCATCCCTTTGGTCTTTAAATTTTAGGCATCTAGCCACTTCAAGATTTACATAGGTAAATCTTTCTAGATTTTTAGTTTTCTAGACCTCTTTCTAGACCTAGTTTTATCCTTTGTCTTGTGAGATGGATTCTCAGATAGTCATTCTGAGTGGAAAAGATTCACTAATCCACTGTGAAGCAGCATGGTGCAATGACCTGAAAATGAGGAATTCTGGTTCTTTCTCTGTACTATCAGTAACTCTCCTTGTGACTTGGAATCATAAAATGTTAGTGCTAGAAAGGAAAAAATTGAAAACTTCAGTCCAGCCCCCTCATTTTATAGATAAGGAATCAACTTTTCTCAGACTCAGTTTCCTCATCTGTAAAATGGGGATTTTAGCCTGAATGGGCTCCTTCTACTCTAATTTTCTTCACTTCTATTAAATGTATATATTAATTCATGGCCCTGACTTACAGATATACAGTTAATTAGTGTGTCAAAATCCTAAATAATGTATCAGCAACTCCCTAATATTTTCCATGGAACTTAAATGCACAATAAGGAGAAGGAACAGGTTTTTATTTTTAAATTGTTACATTAGTTTTCCTCTTGTTTTCAGTGAGACCATTAGACTCATAGAAAGGCATGTTAACTTCTACCTTCTCACACTGACATTCAGCAGAATAGTTGTCTGACAGTCCATAAATTAAGTCTACACATGACCATCTCTATACCCTATAATAAATCAAGATCTTAAATAGGTCAAAAGGAAATCAGTTTTTTTTCTTTTTTCTATCTTGAGACTTAGTTAGAAGATATATGCAAAAGAAACAAGCAAAAAGGGATTTAATACTGGACATAGTTATTTAAATGCTGTTCCCCATCCTCATTACACAGCTCCTTGTGATCAGGGATAGATTTTTTTGTTTTTTTCACATCTTTTTATTCTCAGTGCTAATTAGCACAGTGCCCTGCTACATGGTAGGCACTTAATAAAAGTTTGTTGGTCGAATTGACTTAAGTCAGTCAAGTCAATATTTCTCATTCATATAGTGATTTTAAACTAAGGGGTATCTTAAAGTACCTATACTCCTATGATAAGAAAAGATGTTTTCTGGAAGTTCTAGAGGGAACCTTTTCATAGTTTGAAATCTGTCCTCTACCAAAGCCATGTATTTCTGAAGATTTACCTGCCTTTCTTCCATATAGGTTGAAAGTATTATGCCATTCCCTTAGTGTTCTTCTTATACCTTTGTCCTGAAAGTTTTTCTTCTTTTAATAGAGGTCCAGAAAGATTCACTATAATGACATGAGAGAGATTTTGAAAAAGAAGTATCTTCATATACCACAGCTGGGTTCTGTGCCTATTATGTCATCCTCTTATTCCTTCTATCATTATATTGTTCTCTTTTGTTTTATCATCAAAACTAATAAGGAGGATGTATAACATTTCAAACACCATCCTTCAAAGATCAATTTCACCCCTGGGATACAGGGTATTTAACAGGCTCAGCTGCTGCTGCTATTATTGTACCTGATCTCTGGTTATTTTATGTGAGGCAGGTTCAGGAGACTTTTTTAATGACATTTATGAAGAGCTGGAGCTACCAGTGTATTACAAAACATACAACAAACCTTCAGGAGAAAGTATGTTTTTCTAAACTAGTAGCTGCCAACTCCAATATTTTCTTATACTTTTCTTCATCTAACATGTATTTCTCTTATCCAAGATGAAGAATCTTGGGACTTCCTTAGAGCCGAAAGATCACTGTATCAAGACAATTCTAGCTACCTAATTCTAGTCATATTTCAATGCCATCTTCCTGCATCGTCATACTGTATACTTTTCCCCTCCCCCTTCTACTTCCTACTCTGGACACAGTAATCAAGTCAGAACCTCCATTGTTCCTGAAAAAGGCATGTGAATCTCAGTCACATGTGGATTAACTACTCATCCTCTCTGATTTTCCAGACAAAAATTCCCTTCCCTAGCCATCATTCCCTTATAAGTTCTGCCTCCCTCTATTAGAATGTACTTTCCTTTAAAGCAAGAATTGTATTTGTATCCCAACATAGTAAGTGCTATTCATTCCTTCTTTCATAAGTTATATGGTAACAATATTGTTTTCTGTAACCCTCAGCTTGATCCTTGTCTTTGATAGCCTGTCTTCAAGAAACCCACAGTAATTCTACATCCAATCTAAATAGGCTGAATTGACTTTAATAGGTTTCACCTAGCTCCTAGACTTTGTCCCTCTACCCTGAAGTACTGAATTTGTAAGAAAGTATTTAATTATGAAATACTTCCTAATCATCCTAGACAGGATTAGCTGACTATAAAATCTTAAGTACTTTTTTTGTCTACTTAGTTTCTTTTATTATATCTAGGCCACTCTCATATAGCCTAGCTTTCAGTTATATCCTCTGTCCCAAGTATTTAAGTAACCAGTGGGTTGTCCATAGCATAGCACTATTATTTTGCAGAAGGCAACTAGGTGGCTCCATGGATCAAGGACTAGGCCTGAAGTCCGGAAGACCAAAGCTCAAATTTGACCTCAGATACTAGTTGTGTGCTTGGGCAAGTCACTTAACTGTTTGCTTCAGTTTCCACATTGAAAAAATGAGCTGGAGAAAGAAATGAGAAATCATTCCAGTATCTTTGCCAAGAAAACCCCAAATGGAATCAGTCAAGAAGAATTGGATCCAACTGAATGAGGACAGGGTATTATTTTACAGATAAGAAAACAATTTCAGAGAAATAAATTGAAATAAACAAGTAAACAACCATGAATATTGGCAGCTAACATATGCCAGGCACTGTGCAGATACAAAGGGACAAAAAACACAAAAAACAAGTTCCTCTTCTCAAGAAGACATTACATTCTATTAGGATGACATAATATTTAAACAAATGAGTAAATACAAACTAAATTCAAGAAGATTGTGGGGAAAGACTCAGGAAAGACTTTATGTAACAGGAAGTACTTGAGCTGAGTGATGGGGAGGAAGCTAGGTATTTTAAGATTTGGAGGGGAAGGAGGGAGTGCTTTCCATGCCTGGGGGCGGGGGAGGGGGGGAGGGGAGGGGGGGTTGGATTGTGCTAACACAGAGAAGTAGATGGCATGTACAATTCAGAATAGGGGTAAGAGGTCAATTTGGCTTTAAAATGTAGAGTCCACAAAGGGGAATAATATTAAATAAGACTGGAAAGATAAGTAGGAATGTCAAAGACAACCAATGACTATGATGACTATGAATTGGTCTTGCCTCTTTCCCATCTCCTCACCTGAGGACTAGGAAATTGAATTTAAAAGAGGACAATAAAAAAAAACAAAACACTTGCCTGCCTGGACAATTTCTGTCTTTCCCATTTTCTGTGAACTTACATAATCAGCCTGTTCCCCCTTTTTTTACAAGACTTTTTAACCACTTCCTCTGTATTTGACTGTCTACCTCAGTGCTCTGGTGCTATGTAAGATCAGATTATTATTTTCTTGCCCCTTCTAAAGATTTTTTTAATATTTCTACTTTGTGTTTTGTTTTGTTTTCAGGTTGATGGGAACAATATTATAGAGATCTTTAAATTCCAAGTTGAATAGTTTATATTTTCTCTTAATGGCAATAGGGAGCTACTGAAGATTTTTGAGTAGGGGGTACTTTTTTGTCCTTGCTGGTAGTGATTAGGTTTTGGTTAGGATCTGTAATAAATAGTCTGGGGAGCTCCTGGGGTGGGGGCTTCCTCTATTGAAGAGATTGGTTATTCTTCTGAAATTTAACAGTTTTAGAGAGTTGCCTATCTAATTTGTTCCAGTGGCCATGAAGTCCTCTGAAATAGGCATTGTGGAGAGCCTAAAACTGTCCAGACATCAAAGATGTCATCCATGGACAATACTCCTGACTTTTGCCTTGTCACTGGGTTTCATTGACTCTGGAAGAGAGAGTGAGACTGATGGCTTTGTGCGACTCTGCTTCTAATGGCTAAACAAGTTGTGGCATATGATTATGATGGAATACTACTATGCCATGAGAAATGGCAAACAGATTTTAAAACTTGAAATAATTAATTTCAATGAAATTAATAATAGCGAAATGAGCAGAACTAAGAGAATATTATATACAGCAACAGAAATATTGTTTGAAGAATAACTTCTGTGTGTCTACCTCCAGAAAAAGAATTGATAAATAGAAATGAGCAAGACATAGTTTTGTATATACATATATCTTTTTGTCAAATGATGCTTTTTCAAGTGTGGGGAGGGGAGGAAGGAAGGGAGATCCTAGGAATTTTAATGTGACAAACTAATTAATTTTTTTTTAAATTGCCCTTTTTGAAACCAAAGGCAAACAACAGTCTTAAAGAGTTATTTAGGATAAGGAGAGGTTAAGTGACCGCCCATGATCACACAGCTAGTATGAGTCAGAGGAAGGGTTTGAACCTAGTCCTTCCTCACTCCAAGGGCATCTCTCTGTGGAGAATTTAAAAGTCAACTAAAACTTTAGCCATGAGAGAAATACCATAAAGACTTATTATCTGAAACTGACTTCCTTCTTCATGAATGCTTTGTAAGTAATATTTACTATGGAATATACTGGTATTAGAAAGAAATTAGAGGTTCTTTTATCTACAATAGGAAGAAATTTGAGTTAGTTTCTTGAAAGTGCTTCTATTACACAAATGTAATTTAAAAAATTTCTTTTTTAAAAGGTATAAGCAAAACCTTTGTGCTAGGGTGTTAAAAGTATGAAGGGCCTAGGTCATTTTTTTTTGATGGAGGGAGAAGTGAGAAGAAAAAGGGAGTGTCACATTTCTTTGGCTTGAGCTGCCACTGAGAAACCTGGGTTGGGAGAAAAAAAAAAAAGAACTAAAACCTTTAATTGGATGACCTAGTTATAGCAGCACCAAATCCACACTTGCAAACACATTGGCAATACTATATATTTTTTTTGTAAGTGCCATCTGTATAACTTAAAACACAAATAGCTTCAACTAGAAATATATATTATATATATACATACATAAAATAAAAAACCCAAACCTATCTGCCTGTTATATAAAACTTCGTTGGAAATTAGAGAACCTAAGATAAATGACTCTAGAGCAGTGATGGGCAAACTACTGCCCTGCGGGCCAGATGGGGGGGTGGGCCCTGAAATGTTCTATCTGGCTGCTCAACATTATTCCTAATCTTATAAATACAATGAGTAGTATACAATACAATGAAACTTTGAAAGAGTTGCCTTAGAAACAGACTGGCAGATGAGCATTTCCTTTTCTTTGGCCCCGCTCTTTAAAAAGTTTGCCCGTTACTGCTCTAGAGCCGTGATTCCCAAAGTGGGCACCACCTCCCCCTGGCAGGTGCTGCAGCAATCCAGGAGGTTGGTGATGGCCACAGGTGCATTTATTTTTCCTATTAATTGCTATTAAAATTAAAAAAATAATAATTTCCAGGGGCACTAAGTAATATTTTTTTCTGGAAAGGGGATGGTAGGCCAAAAAAGTTTGGGAACCACTGCTCTAGAGTATGATAGGATCCATCTTGGAAAATTTGAAGGGGTTCTGGCCTCTGAGGAGGGGCTAAGATCATTGGGAAGATCATTGGGAAGCAACTATCTTGCCACCCAAGAACTAAGGAAAGGGACAAGATTCCTTCTAAAACTAAAGGCACTCTCTAGTTTAAGGTAAATAGATAATATGGAATTCCTTTCTCTATTGAGAAGAAGCTTTAATCATTGCTTTTCTGTTGCACTGTACCCTACTGACTCTGGCACTTTTCTATCTGAATTATAGCTAAAACCTTTCACACGCCTTATATACCCCATTAAATTGTAAACTTCTTGAGAACTGGGACTATCTTTTCTCTTTTTCTCTTCAGCATTTAGCAGAGTATTTTGTAAATATATGATAAACACTTAACAAATGTTATATTCATTTAATTTTTCTCTTTATCTCTGTTTCTTTTACTGCCTTTTCCTTTTTCCATCCCTCTCAGGTGAGATAATAGTTGCAAAGTGCTTCTCATGATGTCTGGCACATAGTGAGTGCTATATAAATGCTAGCTATTATTATTGTTGTTATAATAAAACATTTCTGTCTCTCTCTGTCACCATCACTGTCTTTTTGCCTCTCATTCTCTGATAAATAAGCTAATGTTTTATTGATTTCATCAGTCTTTCAAAAAACAACTACTTAAACAGTTGTCCTTTTTTTTTTTTTTTTTTTTAGTTCTGTTAATTTCTCCTTTGATTTTAACATTTTCTTCTTTTGGTCTTACTTAATTTGCTGATTTTCTAGATTTCAATTGTAAACTCAAATCATTTGCCTATTTTCTCCTTTGTTATTATTATTAGGCACCTAGGTACACAATGGATAGAGTTATAATCCTTGAGTCAACAAATCCTGTGTTCAAATATAACTTTAGACTCTTACTCTCTAAATGACTCTGGAGAAATCACTTTACTTCTATTTGCCTCAGTTTCCTCAAGTTTAAAATGGGGATAATAATAGCACCTACCTTGCAGGGTTGTTGTGAAGATAAAAGGAAGCATTTGTAAAAAGCATTTAGCATAGTACCTGGCACATAGAAGGCACTATATAAATACTTCCTTCCTTTCTGCCTATTATTAGTAATTAGATTAATTAATTCATCCATAAGAACTGCTTTTACTGCATCCCACCCATTTTGATATGTTGTCTTAATATTGAAATTATTTTAATATAATTTTTATTATTTTCATCATTGGAGTTTGACTCACTCTTTAGCAAATAATTTCTTACTACCCATTAAGGCATAACATTTTATTTTATTTGTTACTAGTCTAATTTTGTTGTAGAGTCTGAAGATTGGTTGTGGAAGAGGAAGCCAATAGAAATATTTCTTTTTAAAATTGTGTTTATTTTTTTGTTTGTTACATTAAGATTTCCAGGAGAGACATTCACTGAAAAGCTTGATAAAGGCCTTTCAAATTAAAGCCACACCCATTTTTGAGAGGCAGAAATGTACCCTGTAAATGACTTGAAAAATTGGAGTACCTGAGATTGAATCCCTAATACTATCAGTAATTACTCATCTCACAACCATTTTGGCATTTCAAACTCAACATTTATTTTCTGAAAGCTTTCTTTATTTGTATGTTTTTCATTTCCACATTGTTCATTTTTATAAGTGAGTGATCTTATAAAAACAAAACCCTAAAACATACACCCAAATAAACAAGTGGAAAATGGCATGCTTTGATCTGCATTCTGACTCCAATAGTTTTTTCACTGGAGGTGGATAGCATTCTTAGACATATATCCTTCAGAACTGTCCTGGATCATTGTATTGCTGAGAGTAGCTTAGTCTATCACATTTGATTATTCCACAATATTGCTGTTATTGTGTTCTATGTTTTCCTGGTTCTGCTTATTTCGCTCTGCATCAGTCCATGAAGGTCTGTCCAGCTCTTTCTGAAATCATCCTGTTCATTATTCCTTATAGCACAATAATATTCTATCATGATCATATACCACAATTTGTTCAACCATTCCCCAATTGACAAATATCTCTTTAATTTCTAATTCTTTGCCACCACAAAAAGAGCAGCCTTAATATTTTTGTACAAGTAGGTCCTTTCCCCAACCCCCCTTTTTTTAACCTCTCTGGGATACAGGCCCAATAGTGGTATTACTAGATCAAAGTGTATGCATTGTTTTATAGCCTTTTTGGCATTGTACCAAATTGCCCTCCAGAATGTTTGGATCAGTTCTTCCACCAGAAATGCATTAGTGTCCCAATTTTGCCATACCATTCTGATAAATGTGAGGTGATACCTCAGTTATTTAATCATTTTGGACATCAGTTTCCTCTTTTGTAAAATGACAGAGTTCAGTTTAATCAATAATTCTAAAACTTTTGGTAATTAATAATTCTAAAACTTTTTGGTCTTATTTATATCCTTAAAAATTATTACAGATCCCTAAAAGATTCTGACCTTTTAACAGTTGAGAAAAATGAGGCAGAGGCTAAGTCACATGCCCAGAGTAACATGGCTACTAAGTGCTCAAGGCTAAATTTGAACACAGGTCTTTCAGACTCCAGGTCTACCACTGGCTCCTGTATGCCATTAGATGACTCTAGGATGACTTTAAAAATTGATATTCTATAATAGTTCACATGGTAAGTCACATATAATTATTTAAAAAGTGTAGGACAGTGTATTTATTGAAAGGATTTAATTTGATAGAACATGAATCTATTTTAAGGGCTCTCCTAAAACAAGGTGTTTGCCATTAATATTAAGCAAATGCAAAAAATTTTCATAGATGCATCAATAAATATATCTTTACTCAACTACCCTTTAGTTATTCACGTAATATATTGGGAATATATCTTTGATTCTTTGGGCATTAATTTATGGCTTGACAGATTCCTCTTTCTGAGATCACATTTTGATTTCCTCTCTGTTTTGTTCATTTGTTCATTTATAATTTTCTTTGATGTTTATTCATTTAATTAAATTTTAAATTTTGTTAGTATATATTTGGATACAGTAATTTCTGATGACTTTCATTTTTTACCTCCATTTGTTGTGAATCTTTAATATTCATTTTTTATTTTAATTATTTTGTTTTTCTCCTCCCCAAAAAGACACCCCCTCCATATTAACTAATGATTGGTCAATTTTCTTAGTCTTTTAAAAAGTTAGTGGTAAGCTTTTTTTAAAGCACAGTAGTCTTTTTGTTTTAAATATTGTTCATCTATTCTTTAATTTCAAAAGTCTGCCTTTTTTGTCTAGTTTGGGAATTATTGATTGATTGGTATTCTAGGATTTTTAAAAATTATTGCATGTTCAATTCAATAAATATAAATTTCACAATCAGAAATTTTCCTCTAAGGATTGAATTAGCTATCCTTTAGTTTTAGTATGCTATAGGCTTTGGTTTGTTATCTCATCATCAAAATTTCTTTAATATAATTATTTATTATTTCTACTACTTTTCGTTGACTTTTTCATTTAAGAATAGCATTGTGTCACCATTGAAATTTGTACCCCTTGTTATTTCTCTATTGATTACAATATTTTTGTATTAAGGTCTATAAAGGATGCATTTCATAGTCTTACCTTTCCAAATATATTTCTAAGTTCATATATGATGCTAAAAATAGTCATAATCTCAGAGTGTCCCGTATAATAATTTTTAAAGATCTAGTCTGAAATTATAATATTTTATTTATGCCCTAATATCTTATTTACCTCTCAGATTTTAGATTATAAATCCAAACAAGCTATATTGAGGTCACTAAAAACTTTTATCTTTTTAGGTCTTCTTGCATTTTAGCTAGCTTTTCCTTTACGTACATTGATCAGAGGTTCCCAAGCTGGGATATATGTATTCCACATAGAGTATAAAAAGTTTGCCAAAGAGAACAAGGGGAATATTTGGTAAATAACTTTTATCCTCTTGAAATGGTGAAAAAAATTATTTTAGATTCAAGAGGAAATGATAAGGATGAGAATGGTATGGGAAAGGGAGGGAATGCTGTAGTATATTTGAAAAATTTGAAAGAGACGGGAATAATTTCTATTGATCAAAATAAAATGAAATATGAAAACATATTTTTAGAAAAAATTAACAATGATGGTCTTGTGAAAAATAAGCTAATTGACATATATGATAATCAGAAACTTCAAGGTTATTTCCACTTAATGATGTTATACAACTTTTGATACATCCTTAGAGAAGCATACCCCATTCTTACTAAAAGTGTTCATCTGCTTATAACAACTTACCTCTGTGAATTAGGAGCCTAGTCTCAACCAAATACAAAGCAAGAAACAAACCTGAGACTATGAGAATATGATACACTAGTCTCTTTTAAAAAGAAAATGACAAGATGTTAAATGACCAGAAATAGAATCAAAGATCTCACTAATTTATTTGACTTTTAAAATCAATGTTTAAAAATTTTATGAAACTAAAATTAAGTAACAAATAGTTTTATAAAATCAATTTATTTTTATGTGCATCTGAGTGACAAGCTCTGTAATTTATTTCCTTTCATATTAAGAGATAATATGGGAAGATTTACTGAAAGCCAAGGAGTATGTTGGCAAAAAGACTGGCAACTCACTTCTTAGAGGATAGGTCATTCAGTACTTATATTTTAAATACTGATATTGTTTTCTTTTCTATGAATCCTTTAATTTAATAATCCTTTATATTTGAGAAATTGGATCTTTGTCAGAGAAATGAGTAATAATTTTTTCCCAGTTTGTTGCTTCCCTTCTAATTTTGGTTACATTGATTTTGTTTGTACAACCCCTTTTTAATTTAGTAAAATGAAAATTATTCATTTTACATCTTGCAATGTTCTCTGTCTCTTGCTTGGTTTTAAATTCTTCCCTTCTCCATAAATCTGACAGGTATATTAAGATACTTAAAATTATCAGTCTTTATGTTTAAGTCATATGCCCATTTTGAACTTATCTTAGTATGGTGTGTGAGATATTGATCTAAATCTAATTTTTGCCATACTTTTTTCCAATTTTCTCAGCAATTTTTGTCAAACAGTGAGTTCTCATCCCCAAAACTGGGATCTTTGGTTTTATCAAACACTAGATTGCTGAGGTCATTTCTTCCTTGTCTATTCCACTGTTCCACTGTTCAATCTCTTAGCTAGTACCAGATTGTTTTGATGATTACTGTTTTATAGTACAGTTTAAGAACTGATACTGCTTAGATCACCATCCTTCACATTTTTTTCCATTAATTGTTTTGATATTTTTCTTATGTACAATTTGGCGGTACTAGTCTTTAAAAAAAAAATATATATATATATATAGTTGGATTTTTATTATATAATTTACTTTGGCAATTAGCATGGGCAAAATAGTAAAAATAAAATTTTGTGAATAATTTTGGTTAACATAGTAAGGAGAAAAAATTTAGCTTTCAATAACATAGATAACATTCAAGAAATTTGCTCATATTTATATCTATACTTATCTAAAAATAATAACATTTTGCTTTGGATATTTTTCCATCTACTTTTTTAAAAACTAAATTTATTTATTTTCAAGTGTTTTTTCAAGGTTACATGATTCATATTCTCTCCCTCTCCATTCCTAGAGCTGACAAGCAATTCCATTGGGTTATACATATATTATCACTCAATATCTATTTCCATATTATTTATTTTTGTAATAGAGTAGTCTTTTAAAACCCAAACCCAAAATGCTATACCCATATAAACAAGTGATAAATTATCTGTTTTTCTTCTGCAGTTCTACTCCCACAGTTTTTTCTCTTGATGTTGATAACATTTTTTCTGATAAGTCCCTTGGGTTTGTCCTGGATCATTGCATTGCTATTAGTAGCAAAGTCTATTATATTTAATCATTCCATAATGTTTCAGTTACTGTGTACAATGTTCTCCTGGTTTTACTCACTTTACTCTGCATCAGTTCATGGAGGTCTTTCCAGTTTTTATAGAAATCAAGCAGTTCATCATTCCTTATAGCACAATGGTATTTCTTCACCATCATATGCCACAATTTGTTCAGTCATTCCCCAATCCCATTAATATTCTTGATATTTTGTCCTTCCAGATAAATTTTGTTATTATTTTTTCTAATTCCATAAAATAATTTTTAGTAGTTTTCTAGGTATGGCACTGAATAAGTAAATTAATTCAAGTAGGATTGTCATTTTTATTATATTAGCTTATTCTACCCAAGCAATTAATGTTTTTCCAATTGTTTACATCTAGTTTTATTTGTGTGAAAGGTGTTTTATAGTTGGGTTCATATAATTCCTCTGTTTATCTTGGCAAATAGATTCCCAAATATTTTATATTATCTAAGTGATTTTAAATGTAGTTTCTCTTTCTAAGTCTTGCTGCTGATTTTTGTTGGAAATATATAGAAATTCTGATGATTTATATGGGTTTATTTTGTAACCTACAAGTATTCTATTCCCTCTTTTGTTTATCTAGGCAATTTATATATTTTTTCAAATATTCATCTGTTTCACCTAGATTGTCATATTTATTGTCATAAAATTGGGCAAAATAGCTCCTAATAATTGTTTAATTTCCTCTTCATTAGAGGTGAAATTGCCCTTTACATTTTTGATACTAGTAATTTGATCCTCTCTTTTTCTTTCTTTAAAATCAAATTAACCAATGCAATCTATTTTATTTGTTGTTATTTTTTCAAAGAACCAGTGCCTAGTCTTATTTATTAGTTCACTAATGCATTTACTTTCAATTTTATTAATTTCTCCTTTTATTTTTAGGATTTCCAATTTAGTCTTTAACTAGGGATTTAAAATGTGTTCTTTTTCTAGTTTTTTTAGTTGCATGTCCAATTCACTGATCTCCTTTTTCTCTATTTTGTTGATATGAGCACTTAGGGATATATATTTTCATCTGAGTATTGCTTTGGCTATATCCCATACATTTTTTATATGTTGTCTCCTCATGTCATTCTCTTCAATGAAATCAGGGATTATTTCTATGATTTGTTCTTTGACTCACCAGTTTTGAAGAATTAGATTATTTAATTTCTAATTAATTTTTAATTTGTCTTTGCATGAGCCCTTATTTACTATAATTTTTATTGTGTTATGATCTAGAAAAGTTGCATTTATTATTTCTGTTTTTCTGCATTTAGTTGTGATGTTTTTATGCCCTAGTACATGGTCAATCTTTGTATATGCACCATGTGTTGCTGAAAAGAAGGTATATTCTTTTTTATCCCTTTTCAGTTTTCTCCAGATATCTATTAACTCTAACTTTAAAAAAATTTCATTCACTTTCCTTAGTTCTTTCTTATTTATTCTTTGGTTAGATTTATTTAGTTTTGATAGGGGAAGGTTGAGATCCCTTCTTAGTATAGTTTTATTAGCTACTTCCTCCTTAAACTCCTTTCGTTTCTCCTTTAAAAATATGGGTGCTATACCATTTGGTGTATATATGTTGAGTACTGATATTTCTTCACTGTCTATATTGCCTTTTATCAAGATGAAATCACCTTCCTTATCTCTTTTAATCAAATATATTTTTGCTTTAGCTTTGTCTGAGATCATGATTGCTACTGTTGCTTTCTTTATCTTAGTTGAAGACTAATAGATTCTGCTCCAGACTCTTACCTTTACTCTGTGTGTCTACTTGCCTAAAATGTGTTTCTTGTATGCAACATATGGTAGGATTTTGGTTTTTAATCCACTTTGCTATCCATTTCTGTTTTAAGGGCGAGTTTATCACATTCACATTCACAGTTATGATTACCATCTGTGTATTCCCCTCCATCTTGATTTCTACTTTTAATCTTGTCCTTTCTTCTTTCACTCCTCCCATCCACACCAGTGTTTTGCTTTTAATCACTTCCTCCTTCACTCTCCCTTATTTTACTCCTCTTCTCACTACCTCTATTCTTTTTCCCCTCCTACTTCTCTATAAGGGTAAAAGAGGATTCTATACCCCAGTGAATCTGGCTGTTCTTCCCTCTCTGAACCAATTCCTATCAGAGTGAAGTTTAAGAATTGCCTGTCACCACCCTCATCCTCCCCTTCTTGTATTAGTATTCTACCCTGCCCCACATGACCCTTTATGCAATATAATTTACCTCATTTTACTTCTTTCTTCCCATTTCTCTTAGTTTAATCCTCTTCTTTTTTAATCCTAGTTTTTTTTTAACATATCATCCTAAACAGCTTAATACAATGTGTATTTCTTCTAACTGCCCTGATAATATAACAATTTTTTTTAAACCCTTGTACTTCGGTGTATTGTCTCATAGGTGGAAGATTGGTAAGGGTGGGCAATGGGGGTCAAGTGACTTGCCCAGGGTCACACAGCTGGGAAGTGGCTGAGGCCGGGTTTGAACCTAGGACCTCCTGTCTCTAGGCCTGACTCTCACTCCACTGAGCTACCCAGCTGCCCCTAATATAACAATTTTTAAGAGTTACAGATATCATCTTTCCATATAGAAATATAAACAATTTGACCTTGTTGAAGTCCTTACATTTTTTTTTGTATTTGCATTTTTATGATTCTCTTGAATTTTGTATTTGGACATCAAATTTTTCTGGTCTTTTCTTCAGGAATGCTTGGAAATCTTATATTTTATGAAATGACCAAACTCTCCCCTGAAAGTACATAGTCAGTTTTGATGGGTCAGTGACTCTTGGTTGTAAACACAGTTCTCTTGCCTTTCAGAGCCTTCCATGTTGCCAGCCTTGTGGTCCTTCAGTGTGGAAGCTGCCAGACCCTGTGTAATCTGATTGTGGCTTCATGATATCTGAATTGTTTCTTTTTGACCATTTATAGTATTTTCTCCTTGGCTTTCAAGCTCTTGAACTTGGCTCTAACATTCCTGGGAGTTGCTATTTGGGGATTAATTGCAGGAAGTGATCTAAGAATTCTTTAAAAGTCTATTTTGCCCTCTTTCTCAAGAATATCAGGGAAATTTTCTTGGATAATTTCTAATAATCTGAAGTCTAGGATTATTTTTTTTTGTTATGATTTTCAGGTAGTCCAATAATTTTCCAATTGTCTTTCCTGGATCTATTTTCCAGGTCAGTTGTTTTTTCAATGAGATATTTTATATTGTCTCTTTTTTTATTCTTTTGATTTTGTTATATTGTTTCTTCATGTCTCATGAAATCATTAGTTCTATTTGCACAATTCTAATTTTTAAAGACCAAGTTTTTTTTGTGATGTTTTAAAATTAAAAAAATTTTTTTAAACCCTTGCCTTCTGCCTTGGAACCAATACATAGTATTGGTTCCAAGGCAGAAGAATGGTAAAGACTAGGCAATGGGGGTTAAGATAATTGCCCAGAGTCACACAGATAGAAACTGTCTGAGGTCATATTTGAACCTTGGACTTCCCATCTCTAGGCCTGGTTCTTAATCTACTGAGCTACCTATCTACCCACTTCCATGACCTTTTGATCCTCCTTTTCCATTTGGTCCATTCTACTTTTCATGGCACTGTTTTCTTCATTTGATTTTTTTGTCTCTTTTTCCAGTAGGTCAATTCTGATTTTTAAGATGCCCATTTCTTCATTGAGTATTTGTGACTTCTTTTCCACTTGGCCAATTTTTGTTTTTAAGCTGTTATTTTCTTTTTACATTGCTTTCATCCCCTCCCCCATTTTTCTTCAATCTATCTTATTTGCTTTTTGAATTCCATTTTGTGTTCTTCTAGAGCTTTTGACCAATTTCCATTTTGGAGGGAGATTTTGCATATGTTTGCTTGGACCTCACTATTTCCTGTTGTTTCTGTTCTTTGCTCTTTTTCCCCATAGAAATTTTTGAAAGTCAAGAGTCTTTTTGCTTTGTTTGCTCTTTTTTCCTGCCAGGGGACAGGGAAATCTGCATGTTGGTGGTCATTACTGTCTTAGCCTTTTGGTTCACAGGGTTTTGTCCTGGGGCTATCTTCATTGCCTCAGCAGAAGCTTGAGTGCCCCTATAGTTGTGGACCTCCAGTCCTCACTCAGAGCCTGGGACTTCAAGGGGTGGGTCTGAGGTGCTCTTTTGTTGGTGTAGCCCACAACCTGGGATCCTGAGTTTGCCTATACCATGGTTCTGAGTCTTTTTTGGTAGGTGGTGGGATGGTCAGCCTGCCCTTTTCTATTTGCAGTTTTGCTTTCTATTTCTTCCTCTTTATATTGTGGAAATCCAGTCTCTCTACCTACTTTTCACATTGTGTTCAGTGGGAGAGTCCCTTGCTCATCCTACTTTGACTCCTGTCCTTTTGAGGCACCTTTTAAAGATCAGTTTGGAAGGAATATTTAGAGTGGTTTCAGGCTTTCACTGACACTAAGTTGCTATTTTGGCCTCACTTATGCCATAGTTTTTTTGAGACTATTAGTCATTTTTCAAGTACTTGCAATGTGCCCAACCTCTATGCTAAATACTGGGAATACAAAAACACGTCTTGATGTGGTTCAAGAGATGACTTCAACCTCAGTATAAAGTTCAGTGAGGAGGAAGTACTTTAGCATTGTTTCTTCTATTTTTTTAAATAAACCCTTTCCTAAGAGGGAATCAAGTGAGTTGCCAGGGTCACACAACTAAGAAGCATGTAAGGTCAGATTTGACCCCAGATGCTCTCAACACCAGGCTTGGCATTCAATCCACTATACTACCTAGCTGCCCCTTTGGAATTTCTTTTTATACACCTATTTGCAAACTGAATATTATTAGAAAAAAAGAGGTAGTTGCTGTTGAGCTGATTTGGATTAAGATTAAAGTTTGTGATTATGTGAATGGACAAATGGGAGTTAACACTAATCATTATTACTTCCATTTTACTATGCAGAAGAAGCAGAAATATAGGAATCAGTCAACAGAACTTGAGTTAAAAGGAATATAAGGAGCAAAACAGTAATGGAAAAGATAGAGTTTGAAGGGGTGCTTGAAAGACCAGTTCACTCAAATAAGGGTCAAGCTCAGCAGAAAGTAAGAGTAAATGATGTGAATAATGGGAAAATAAGGCAAATAGAAACAATTCTAAAGGAAGACCTAAGAAAAGGACTAGGTAATAAAAAAGAATGATTAGAGTATTGAACTTGGAACCAGAAAGATGTGCGTTTAAATTCTGACTCTGCAACTTTTTAGCCATGTGTTCATGGGCAATCACTGAGCCTCAGTTTTTCATCTATAAAAATGGGCACAACAATAATAGCTATAGAAATTACTTCCCAAAATTACTGGAAGAGTTAAATAATGTATAGAAAGCAGTTTGTCAAAGTCCTATAAATGTAAACAAATTGAGAAGAAGATATGAGGCCTGATAAAAATGAGGATTCATTCAAAATGCTTCTGGGAAAGATAACAATCATTTACTAATACCTCATGTGAATTAGTCTATCAGATACTTTATTCTGGGCAGCCTCAGTGACCTGGATACCATGATAATTTATTGATTATTTGACTGGTGGCAGAGAAGGGAGTACTGATGGGTAGAAAGAGGAGAAATGGGGCACTTTAGGTAAAGTTCTTCATAATTTCACCTTCCTACACAAAACCTGTGATATTGCCTTTGAATAATGTGGACAGTTGCTGACACATTTTCTAGAAAGACAAGCTATAGGGGAATTTCCAGTAATTTTTCTTACTCCTTCATTTTGTTCTCTATTTCTTTACCCACTGATCTTTATTTAGCAGAAAACCATCAGAACTGGAGAAATCTTTTTCATCTAGTGAGAAGTAAGCAGGGGAGAAATCACAGGAGATTTGGGGAAATGTGGTATGGCTGAAAGTCATGGAACACTAAAGATTTTTTAAAAAATTATAATGTTCACTAGTGTGTGGTAGAGATAGCATGTAACAAAATTGGAAATGCTGGTAAGAACTGGAGAAAATGTATGATCAAAAAAGATGATGGGTTAGTTATAGTGAGAGTAAGAAATAAGTGATAGGTAACCCAAGTGCTCATTGTGAACCCAATATTATTGTGATACTGGAAGAAATGGAGAAATGCTCCCAGTATGTTGGGCAGTCTCCATAGGCAGAATTTATGGAACAACATGGACAGGATCCACACGGGTTAGGCAGGCATGTATGGTTGCAAGCTGAATCATTGGGAGAAATAACTAGCTGGAGCAGATAACTAATTGATCCAATTGAATTTTTGCCCTTTGGGATTGCTGAGTTCTAGAAATACACAGTTTTACTTGGTTTGAAAACCCCTCAAAAGTTTATTTCCATATCATAACAATGAAAATGTGATATTTGGTGAGAACATAGGATAACCTTGGAAAAATGTTTTTATGTTAATTCAGCTTGAAAAATAAAACAATATTATATATATATATATTTATATGTGTGTGTATGTTTGCCAGCAAAAATAATTTGCATGGAAATTCTCATTTTGCTAAAAGTATTACAATTCAAGAATTGTCAAATAGAAGTCACAAAATCATTTTTAAAAGGAGGCAGGCAACATCTATTTATAGTCACATTTCTCATTCAAGATGCTTTGGAATTTCAACTTTTCCAGCAAGTCAGTTCGATTATGGTACATGAACAAATGCCACACTAAGCTATGATTATTTTAAAGAGTAAACCTGCTAAAATATGATGGTAAGTCAGTAATTCTGTTGAAGAAAAATGAACACTTACTGATAACATTTAAGAATGAAAATTCATTAATTTTTAAGGTTTTCCTCCCCTTCTTTATGAACAATAGCAATTATAAGTGATGGATGCATGATAAGGAATGAAACATTTGGTTCACATATAATTTAAAATGGGATAATATTGCTAAACTTTTGTAAGAAAACATGAAGAGCATCTGACACCCAGCAGAGACAGTTACAATGAGAAAATGACTTTCTTGAGGAGATGGTGGCATGAAAGCAGCTGTGATATTACATGGGCACATTTCTGTGCTTACATTTATTTGCACACTTATTAATGATGTGTGCAAGAATGTTTTCTTTTCTTACCACCTGGGGAATCCTTGTAGATCCTAGCACCAAAGTATAATTCAGATTTTGTCTTTTAGCTGAGTTCTCTCTAGGTTTTTAGTACTGAGTGTACTGAGGTATGTTTTCTTTGGTTATTCTTGTTATATATGTGCAATTAAAAACTCAATATATACATCATTAATCAGATTTCAGTGTCCACTTTTTAGGCAATAAAATTGAAGATTTCTTCAATAGGGTAGATGGTCATCATTTTCTTATATCGGTCATAAAGCTGTTTTCGATACATAAAACAATGAGTTTGCTAGCACAACTATAGGTTTTTTGATCCAAAATTTTTCCTGTGCTCAGTGGTGATGCATTTCCTGTTACAGCTATATCTGCTGTTCTCCATGCTTCACAGTAGTTGCTTACCAGTCGAATCCCATTTGTGTTGGAGCCATGCCATATTACCTTCTGAGGCCTGCAGGAGAATTTTGTACAGTTATTTCCAGAAATGGTGCCTTATCAGTGAATTGACATCTTGAAGGCTAAGGCAAAGCTATATTAAATTCTCTGTTATCCATATGTATGTATGTATATGTATACTCTATACATGTACATATATAATGGATTTCTACGAGTATTAGCAATTTTCAAAAGATTAGCATTTCATCAAATACACAGCACTGAAACCATGTTGAATATACCATATTATGTTAATCCAAATAGAAGCTTCCCAAGAAGAAAAGATGTCCTCCTCAAATGAAGGGAAAATAGTTTTTATAAAAAAATCATATGAAATCATTATATAAAAATATTTAATGTGAAACATTTAAAAACACTTTAATCAATTCATATAAAGGAGTTTCAGGCATTTTTAATATCATGTTCTTTGTTTTTGTCACTTTAATTGTTATGGTCATCTATGGTAGTAAGAATGTAATTCTAAGTCCAATTTTCAGAATGAAATGCAATCTATATTGGGACCAGCAAGGTGATTCCCCGCCCCCCCCCTTTAATCAAAAGTCACACTCTCTGGTAGTGTTTAGCATGGTGCAGGGAAAAGAGGTTTTAATTTGATGACTGAGGATTTGTGTTCAAATACTGGTTCTGTCACTCACTATCTATTTTTTATCTTGAACAAGCCATTGAATCTTTTTGGACCTCAGTTTTCTCATCTGTAAAATGAGGAAGACCTTTAACCCTGCCATTTAAAATCTATGATTGTCTTTATTAACATCACTTATCCTTGTACCAGACCAACTCCAAAGTGCTGATAGAGATGTCCAATTGATTGAATGCCAGATAAAACAGCATTTAATATATTTGTTAGGCTTTTCAGTGTAAAAAGCACTTACCATGATGGGTCTGTCATAACATTCCGGCCATCAAAGGAATATATTGGAACTTGGCTATTGAATTGACCTCCATGGCCAGAAAAAATGGACTCCCAATTATAGAATAGTATTTCTCCCTGTGGAAATCAAAAGCAATATTTTAACATTTGGAGCTCAACTTTGTGTTTTAGTAGCATGGGAGAGGGATTGAATAAATTTCCAGAAGCTTTCAAGGTACCCTGAGTATTAAAGGTGTTGTGAGGAAGATTACTTAGTAATTAAGTATTAAGGGTGAACCTAGCAGGAAGGCTGGAGCATTCTAAGATGGAATGAAGGAGCAGGAAGTAGGTGCCTTGTGCCCTGAGAGACACTCCATTAGGGGTTGACACAAACTGTTGTTAGCCCTGGGAGATCTCAGAGTAAAGGACACCCTGCATCCTGATTTCCCTGGGATCCTGAGTGGTGGTGGTTTCTAACAAGTGGACAAGACTTACAGAGCAGTAACAAGTGGAGGAGGAGTTTGGGACATGGTGGACAGCATCTCAAGCACACTCGCTCTACTTGGATACCCTGGACCACTTTGGCTTTTGATGTCCTGAGATCATCTCTTGGATTACTGTGAGAAACCCCAAAGCCACCCTCAGCCCTTTAGCTGTGCTGGTCAAATCTGGCTGGAACCAGGTTTGATGCAGCCCTCTCTGTGACTCCTGCACTGCTCCCTTGGCCCTGTCTGCTTAGGTCACTAAGATTAGAGTAGAGAAGTCCTCCCCTTGCCCCTATGGTTTTGCCTTTTAGGTTTTAAGTATAGAAATCCCTATCCCCACCTCTATTTTAGTTAAATATTATTAAAACCATTAAAACCTTTACCTTGCCTGTTGGATTCAAAGCCTCTGGCTCAGTGGTGACAATTGATCAACAGCCATTTTATCAGTTAGCAGCAGCTTAGCTGTGACCTCTGGTCTCCCCAACCTGGTCTAGTCTCTCCTACAACCCAGTGTGTGTACCCACAATCATTTAGATTTATTGAAACATCTCTGGTGTCTCCATTATCATTTCCACAAAGGGCAAAAGCAAACTCTTATCTGCATCTAATAAAATTTTGGGTTATTCAGATCTGAAGGATGCTATAGGGGTCAGTATGTCTAAAGCTGTTTCTTTCGCCAACCTGTCATGATGTGGCTGCTCGGGCTCCCTGGGAGGTTTCTCTCTCTTCCTCTGAAAGAGTCAGATATGACTGTATCTCTGTCCTTCCACTCAGTTCTGCCTGCTGACTCTCCTGGTTTCCTTTAAGATCCAGCTCAAATCTTACCTTTTGCAGGGGACCTTCCTCTCCTGCCTCCCATCTTCATTGTTTTTCTCTGAGATTACCTTCCCTCTACTGTGAATATTTCTTGTACTTACACAGTGGTTTGAATAGCATATCCCCCATTAGAATGTGACCTTTTACTTGTGATGGGGAATGCTATCCATCTCCAGAGAAAGAACTGTTGGGTTCTCTTTCACATCAATGCATTTATGATTTTATTTTGGGGTTTTGATTATGTATGGCTTTGCTCTTACAACAATCACCAATATGGAAATGTGTTTTGCATGACAATAAAAAATGAAAAAATGAAAATGAAAATATATTAACTACAGAAAAAAGAGAACATGACTTTCTAGGGGCAAGGATTGTGCATTTGTTTTTCTTAGTATCTTCACTGCTAACTTGGCACATATAAGTGCTTAATGCTTGTTAACTGACTACACATATACACTTGGCTAGCTATTAGCTTTTCATGGACAGTATATCTTCAGGGTAGGAAATAAAGAATTCTACTACTCACCCACTTCTTCCCTATTTGTGCTGATTTCCTGGGTTTTGCTTCTCCATTTGAATTTTATAGGTTTTGAACTTCTTTCAGTTACTACTTAATAATAACTCATACATATAGAACTTGAAAGTTTACAATGAATTTTCCTGATGACACCTTCTTGATGTAAAAAATTTGTGCTCATATCTCCAATTTACAGATGAGGAATCAGAGACTTATAAAGGTTGGGGTAGTTAGGTGGCTCAGAGGATAAAGAGCCAAGCCTGAAACCAGAAGACCTGAGTTCTAATCTGGCCTCAAACACTTCTTAGCTGTGTGATTGAGTAAGTCACTTAACCCTAATTGCCCAGCCCTTGCCCTTCTATCTTAGAGTTGTTACTAAAACAGAAGGTGAAGGTTAAAAAAAAAAGACATTTAGAGATTGAAGGACATGCCCAGTGTTTTACAGATAATAAATGTTACAGATGGGACTTGAATCTGAGTCTCCTAATTCTGTTAATTATTTTTTCCCATGCCTTCCACATCCAGAACTCTTTGCTATTCAGATGCTTGAGATCAACTTGATACTATAATCTAAAGAAATTTCTAGTCCTAAACTCTCTTGGCCTGTCCCATCTTTCTCAGGACCTGCTATGACTTTCATTTCTACCTGAAATTTAAACGATTGAAGTCTTTTCCTTTAGTTTGGTTGTCTCTTGATGCCACTATTAAAATGCTCTTCAGTTATTAGAGATAGGAGGAAGGACTCTGAGGCTCTTCCCTAACAACTCACTGCTAATGGGAACCCATACATTATTGTTATTTTTTAAACCCTTACCTTCCATCTTAGAATCAATTCTGTGTATTGTTTCCAAGGCAGAAGATTGGTAAAGGCTAGGCAATGGGGGTTAAGTGACTTGCCCAGGGTCAACAGCCAATAAGTGTCTGAGGCCAGATTTGAATACAGGTTATCCCCACTCTAGGCTTAGAATTCTATTCACTGTGTTCCCTAGTTGGAGTAAACTTTTACCCCTACACTGATTGAAGCCAGAGGATGAAATGCAGTGTAGATGGGAAGTACTTCCTGGCAAAAATGTAGAAGTATTGTTTATAAGACCATAAATTTAGAACAAGAAAGGAGCTTGGAGACTACTGAATCCAAACTCTTATTTTTAACGTTAACCCTGGGCTCAGTTCTATTTCCATAAGTTTTTTCTAATTGATAGAAAAGGATTAATCTATACTCCAGACCTGTGTGTGAGGTACCTCTAAGGCATCTCTGTCCAGGGTGCTTTCTTCCTTCAGAGGAAACCTGTAACCTTAAGTCTTCTTTTTAAAAGCTAGAAGCTTTAGGACCTCTCCTTTCTCAAACTCTTACCCTATCCATCCCTTAGAACAGTGATTCCCAAAGTGGACACTACTGCCCTCTGGTGGGTGCTGCAGTGATCCAGGGAGGCAGTGATGGCTACAGGTGCATTTATCTTTTCTATTAATTGCTATTAAAATTTAAAAAAAAATTAATTTCCAGGGGGCTAAGTAGTATTTTTTTCTGGAAAGGGGGCAGTAGGCCAAAAAAGTTTGGGAACCACTGCCTTAGAGCATCAAAGTCATCATTCTCTACCAGTAAGGAGAGTCTTAGCTAAATGGAATTGAACACTAAGTTACAAACCAAGGAGGCAAACTGAGTCTGAAAAAGTTTAAATAACTTTCCTGAGTCATATTGCTAACAAGTGCGTGAGAGATTTGAATTCAGGGCTCCTGATTTCATGTCCAGGACTCTGTCCACTAGACTTCACTACCCTGCTTCTTGGTTCCTTTGGGAGACTCTTGGAAAATGTCTTTTCTCTGGGGTTTCTCTTATCTGTATAACACCTCCACCCACCCGGCTGTAGCACCCAGGTCACAAGGCTAGAATTGGTCCTCAGGAAAACCAAAGGGGATGGAGTTGTTATTGCATTTGTTCCTTTTTTTACTTTGGTGTGCCACCCGCAAAGGGAATCAGAGTGTTGTGATCATCCTTGGAGTGTGAATTTACCCCTTCAAAGATATTTTCATAGCTATTTGCACTGTTCAAAGAGTTCTGAATTCCCACTTCTACTAGAGATTAAGGAGCCAAAGAGGGACTGGTCAGCCTCCTCAGATGGAGTCAAAAGGGTCAAAACCAAAGACCATCTCTACATTTATATAAACTCTACCATCTTAAGCACTGTATCTTGCTTTGATTCCATTTTATTCTTTCTATTAATTCTTTTGTCCTGAGTTGAATTAAAGGAAGGAGGACTGGCTGAAATACCAGCTGAACTGGACTTTCAGCTCTTCCCTGATTCTAGCCTTCATTATCCCTCCCCTGTCTATACATGTCCAAACTCCAAACCTTGATTGCATCCCCTCTCATCTGTTAAAATCCTCATTATTTCAAGAGTTACTCAAGTAAACACTTCCTCTGTAAAGTCTTTCTGGATTCTCTCGAGGGAAATGATTTCTCCCTTCTTGATTTTTCCTATAACACTCCTGTGCACTTATCACATTCTACCTTGCATTATACTTGTGTATATGTCAAATTATTTTCTTCCCTACCTTCTAGTAGATTATAAGTTCCTTGAGGGCAGAGACTAATTTTTGTCTTCATATTTCTAGCATGTGGCACAAAAAGGCACCCAGTCAATGTCGAACTAAATTGTCTAATTAAATTTTGGATTTAGGTGTAGAGTGAGTAAAGGGAAGAAACTCTCTGGCACAGTGGCTTTGGAATTTAGTGGCAAAGATTTTTATAGGAAAAAAAAAACAGACAAAAAAAGTTGCTCTTACCTTAAGATTAACTATTGGCAGGCTGTAGCTGTCTGCTTTTCTCACAATTGTGGACAGATCTTGCAAATGGGATGATAAGAAAGCTCTATATGTGGACAATAAACCAGCAGCCTGGGCCTGCTGGAAGCACTGAAAATCTGCTCGAATGTCTCCAGAAAATGGCATATTCAAAGCAACTAGGTGGAGCTGAAAAGCCAGAAAGAAACTTGGGCTTAGAATACACATGGTCTGACTCTAGTACTGACATTCATGTTTTTTATTCCTTTAAAAATGCATGTCAACTTTTTGCTCTTGATTGTGAGACCCCAAACTAACCATACAGGCCATGGAAATATCAAAGTCCTCCCTCTTCTCAGCATTTCCATTCTGATATAGAATATTTCCACTATTTCATTCCAGGCTCTTCATGGCCAAGCCTGGCATTTGGCATACAACCAAGGGTGACATAATCAAATTGATTTAATTTATGTTTTAGCTGAGATGTGAATGAAAGGGGAGTCACATGATGAAGTACTTATTACATTTGTTCTATTTCAGGAGAAGGAATAGAGTTATTTCAAGGTGGCAGTGGGAGAAAATCTATATCATGGATGTATCAACTCAACAGTCTTGGAACACAAATACTTACTGCTGGTTTCTCATAATAGGTGTTTGAAGCTGGAATTGGTGGAGGTAGAGGTTGCTGAATCTGTCATTTTAAAGATAAAATTAAATGTTTTTGTATTAACTTGTCTTAAGTATTTTTTAAAGTTCTATTAATTTTTAAAACAATTTTATACCAATTACTTCCCCTTTATTGTCCTTCCCCATTCCCACTAACTCAGCAGACATTCTGATTACATCTTATAGAGTATTCCACATTCCATACCATTAATAGAATTAATTAATTAGTTATGACTTGCATATGATCACACAGATGGATTTGAGGCTTGAACCCATGTTCCATGACTATAGAGTCCACATATTTCATGTGCTGGACCACAATGTCTCTATGTTCTTTATTTTTGTACCCCCTAGTGCTGAACAACAGTATGCATATAATAAATGTGTGTTTGATTGAATTGAATAATGATTAATTGATCCTAGTTTCTCTTCTCCAGATTTGCTATAGTTTGTCAATATTTCTCTTAAAATCTAGAGTCCAGAACTGAATATAGCAGATGTGAGCTAATAAATACTTTGTTAAATAAATGAATGAGTGGCTATATATATGCATATATGTATGTATACGTATATTTATATAACTTTGGGACATAGTGCTCTTTGGACTTGCAATTAATATCAAATAATAACAGAGCAGGGGTGGTTATAGAAATTTAAAGTACTACAGTGCTAGATATATGGTAGGTGCTCAATAAACACTGGATGGACAATTTATGACCATCTCAAACCAAACATATTTAAAATGGAACTCACTGGCTTTCTCTAAAAATACCTCCCCTCTTCCTAATTTCCCTATTTCCTGCTGAGGGAATATAAAGAAAGGCAAAGGGATGTATGCCCTTAAGAAGTTCACAATCTAATAAGGGCACACCATCTTTCCAGTCAACCAGGTTTGCAAACTTGGTATCATTTTCAACTCCTTACTCACACTCCCTCCTCATATCGAATTTTTTTTTTATAAAATCTTATAATTTCTACCTTTGAAGCAATTCCCATGCATATTCTCTACTTATATAACCACCTCTCCAGTACAGGTGTTCATCATCTCTCATAAGGACTATTAAAATAGCTTTCTGATTGGTCTCCTCTCTCAAGTTTCTTCCCTTTCCAATCTATTCTCCAATCAGCTGCTAAAGTGATTTTCCTAAAATACAGCCGGGACCATGACATTTTTCCTACTCGATAAATTGCAGTGGATCCTTATTATTTCTAGGATCAAAAAAAAAAATTCTACTTGGCACAAACTGATCCTTTCCAATCTGTCCACTCATTTTACACCTTCCTACATACTTTATGATATGGCTATCCTGTCTGCTTTTTGCTCCTCATGGACAATTGCATATTCTGACTCCATGGCTTCACATAAGCTGTTCTCCATGTTTGGAATATTATCCCTTTTTACTTCCCATCTCTTAGCTTTTCTGGTTTCCTTTACAACTCAGCTCAAATCCCACCCTCATAAAGAGTTTCCTGGTTTTCTTCATACCCACTCCTTTCTCCCTCAATCACTTCTGAGATTGCCATCTAGTATTACTTTATATATCTTGTATGTACATTGTCATCTGAGTATTGTCTCCCTTATTAGATTGGAAGTTGTTGAGGGCACAGAACATTTTTTTTTGCCTTTCTTTATATATCCACATGATTAATATAATGCCTGGTACCTATTAAGTGCTTAATAAATATTTTGCCATCAATGAAAAGAAATGATGTTGTATAAAGGGAGCCCCTTCCTCCCAAGGTTGTGAACTTTATGCTTGTCTGAGCTAGTCCATTAATGTAGCTAGAATGTTCCAAACAGAGACTTTGATTGGTTCTTGAGATGTGATAGACCAGCGCACAGGGAAAGAAGGGACATGGAGAAAGAGGACTATTATAAAAAATGAGACTGTAGAGGAGGAGGGGTCTTCTCTGGAGGTCTTTGGCTGGGGGTCTTTCTGCAATTTGGCGTTGGTGGCTCAAGTGGAAGACACTCTCATGGGCTGGTATTATTTCTTTCTTAGACTATATTTATATTAAATTAAATTGTTAAAAGCTACTATCATCCTCATGACTTAAGGGTTAATTATTTTTATAAATGGTGACCACAACTATCCTTTTTTTAACTAATATTATATTTCCAAACTAATTTCTAAATATTACATTTAGCATATTACATTTGTTATAATATTAATTTTTCAATATTATAATGTATATTTTATAAAGCAAAGCACTACGTAAATATGAATTATCATAAAGATGAAGAAGAATGTAAAACTTCCCCTGTTTGGAAGTAGTATAGTGTCCTACGATGATGCTGAGAGGAAGCATTGGTGTAGGGCAGTGATGGCAAACCTATGACACGCATAGCCATTTTCAATGACACATGGCCACCTACAGAGAAGTATGGGGCTGCATGCCAAGGATGAAACATTTACTGTAATGTAGTGTAGACATTCTGTGCACTCTAGATGACAATTCTACCTATATTAACTTGCCTATTTTGGTTTATTAAATACAGTTATATATTACAATTATACATTTTTGTTATTTAAACTATAAATATTGTAAAATTATGTTTTTTTTTTCTCAAAGTGACACACCACCCGAGTTATGCTCAGTTTTTTGGCAAATTTTGACACACCAAGCTCAAAAGGTTGCCCATCACTGCTGTAGGGGATAGAGGGCACATCCAAAAAACTTGGGTTCAAACCCTGCCTCATATATATATTTGCTCTGTAACCATGGATAAGTCAATTTCTCAGAGCCCCAAACAGTACTATAAGTTACAGACAAGTTGCTATTTTACATTAGTAGAGTGAGGTTTCCTACCCCAGAGAAATTACAAATCCAAATATTGCTCCTCCCCCCCAAAAAATAACTAGTTATAATGAAAGAACATTAGATGTGGATCCAGGAGACTTGGGCTTTATTCCCTACTGTTACTGTCTGTATGACCTTAGGCAAGTAATTTTTCCTTTTTAGGGGTCTTGATTCCCTTATCTGTAAAATGAAGAGATTGGATTAGATGATTTCTTAGGTCCCTTCCAGTTCTAATACTGTTTCTTTAAAAAGCCAGTTTGGAAATATTCATGGCACATCTAAATGAATAATGTTCTTCTTTATTCAAGTCCATGTTCTGCATAATCAAAATAAGCCATAAAGTAAACCAACTGAAAAGTCTGAAATATGGTGACTTTGTTCTTAATCTATATCTATGGCTACATTTACTTCTATACCATTACCAATTGGTTATACTTACATTGCTGGAAATTGCAGGAGGTGGTGGACTATCAGCAGGAATGGGAATAAGCTCTCCAAGCTGAAATAGAAATAGTCAAGAGACTAAGTACAAAGTGAAAACTATGCATACATATATACATACATACATGACAGGGATAAGGATCTGTGATTTCACTTGTATAAGGAAACTCTACATGAGGAAATTTCTCTTTCTTTCTTTCTTTCTTTCTTTCTTTCTTTCTTTCTTTCTTTCTTCCTTTCTTTCTCCTTCTTCTACAGACCCTTTCAGGGTCCATGGATACCAGGTTAAGAAATCCTGCCTTAGATATTTCATTTCTTTTAAACTTTTGACTTTGTTCTAATAGTGAATTCCTTCTAACTGGTCAATTTGACCCTTCTTTTCAATGGACAGCCTTGGTGTATTGCCTATGGCACTAAGGCATTAAATCTTTTGCATCACATAGCTCTTATATGTCAGAGGAAGGATATAAACTTCACTCCATGGCTAACTTTCTATCCATAAGACTACATGAATTTTCTATTTAAAATACTATAAATAAAATTCACAGGACCAAGGTTTTCCTTTTAGATGGCATTGTAACTATTTCATTGAAAGAAGAAGGGAAAGTAGAAAAATAATTACCTGCAATTTTTTCCATCCATTTCTCACACGTATAAAAAATTCAGTACTTTCACTTAAATAGATTAGTGTGCCTTCTATTACCAAATGAGCATTTTGCATCATACTCTCAATATTTCCAAATGTTGTTACCTGTCAGATGTTAAAAGAAAACATGTCAAACAATAACCACATTCTTCTATAAAATTTGAGATTATATATGAATGAATGGATAGATGAAACAAGCAATCATTCTGTGCTTACTTTGTACAAAGCATTGTGCTACATTCCGGAGGAACAAATAAAAAAAGCAAGATAGTTCCTGCTCTCCAGGAGCTTGCATTCTAATGTGGGAGATAACACATGTGAAAGGTTTTTAGCTACAAGTCAGATGCAAAGGTCTCATGGTCCTTATGTGCAGCTGCTAAACAGATGTTAGTGCCTTTTTCTTCATGTCTTTTCACTAATAAAATTGAATAAATTTCTGATTTTATAAATAAAATTAGTGATCTTTAGTTGTAGATTTTTATTATACTTCTACTCCAAATATATTTTAGTACTACATAATTATTAAACTCTATGATGTTACTACTGAACATTTCTAAATATGCTAAAGTTGAAATTAGAAAGAATAGTGGCATTGTCAGAAACATGCAATGGGGAAGAACATAAAGAAATATGAACAAAAAAGATATTTAAGGGTATGAGATTATAAGAGATAAAAAAGATAATAGAGGAAAGAGCAGAAGGTTTTTAAATACCAATTTCCAAAGTTATTAATGTCCTGGGGGAAGCAGTTAAAAGTCTGTTATTATGGGGGTCCTGCTTCCCTGGTCTATTATCTATAGCTCCCTGCTATTCAGTATTTTTCTGGACCAAGGCCTACAATGGTAAGTAAAAGATAAAAGAACCTTAGATAAGGAAAGGACTTTAGAGGTCACCTAGTATAACTTTTTATCTTGTTCAGGAATCCTATTACCTATTATGAAATCTCTTTCTTGAGTCACCCGTTTGGTAGGTAGTACTTTCTCCTCTCTTAAGAATATTTTCTTTTTAACTTACTGTACATGTTAACTACCACCCTTTCACATGTAAGTTCTTTGAGAGAAAGGACAGTTACATATTGAATGAAGTTTAATGTTTCCTGTTCTTTAGAAAAATTATTCAACTGAAACTTTTATATTTTTCTCCAAATGTGTTTGTTGCTCTCTCCAAAATATTCTTAAGCAAATTAAATTGTATGGTTCTTATTAAATTTTTACTGTGGGACAATGATTCTTCATTGAAAAAATTTAATTTAACCCTAATTTATACAAAAAGTAGAGTACAGACACATTTAACTTGGAAATCAGGTTTCTGATGTTAAGAACCATAGTTTTGCTACTGGAAGAGAGCTCAGAGCTCATTTCATCCAATCCTCTCATCTTATAGATGATGAAAATGAGGCCTTTAAAGGTTTATGTTACAGTTGCTACCTAGGTAGCAAGTTAGCAGAACTTATATTTAAATTCCAGGTCTTCGATCCTAAATATAGAGGTTTTTTTTACCTTGCTATCTCCCAAGACTTAAGCTCACAAAATAGCAGTGATTCAAAACTTAAAAAAAAAAAAAAAGACCCATCATCTCTGGCAGCAAAGAAAGCATGCCTGAGCAGCAAGGCAATTTGAAACTCATCAAGAAAAGCCAAAGTCTTGATGAGTCCATCCGACATTTTGTTTGTTGACTTCAAGAAAGGATGTGTCATTATGGTGATGGTTGTGAAAATCAAGACTCTGACTCCACCGCCCCTGCCCCAAAAAAGCCCAGAAAAATGTAAAAAGAATCAAAATAAATTCAAAAGGAGATGAAAAGTCAAGCTAGAAGGAAAACAGGAAATCAGAGGAGGAAGAGTGCGCCAAATACCAGAAGCCCCACACAGCAGAAGCCTAGGCAAAGATTAGAAATGGGAATTGAGGCAGCAGGCGCTCTGACAGTAGAGGAGAGAAGCAGCTGTGAGATAGAAATTTTTTTAAAAGCTAGAACAGCTTAGCAGTGTATGTGTGGGTAACTACCTGAATATACCTAAGTAATCTTCAAGGATATGACTGGGTCACACTAAAGGCATATCTACTGTATGACAGCTTTGAGTTTCTGGGGCTAGAAGCTTTTAGTAAAGGGCCACTCAAATTTTATTCACTTCCATGCTTTTAGAAAACATCATTCTATTCTGGTGGTACTTCACTGACATCAAGCCAAACAGCTTAGAACAATGATTTTCAAGGGGTCAAGCAGACATAAGCTAGACCAAAATATATTATATTTCCTGTAGCTTGTAAAAAAAAAGGATATGGGCAAAATATAGAAAATAATGTGTCTACAAAACATAATATCTGAGTCTTGTGTTAATTGTCTGGAAGCTATGTAACTCTAACCTATAGTGAAAGGCAAAGGGTAAGAAGTTAAGAGAAAATGGAGATCTATACATGACTTTAAAAGGGTAGGCATAAGAAAATGTTAATGAATCAATACAATATTGCTTCATTTATGTTATAGGATAGTAGATTTAGAACTGAAAGGCCGTCTTAGAGAACACTGAATCCTACCCTTCTCATTTTATGGATGAGGAAACTGAGACAGATTAAGTGACTTCACATGTGTCTGAAGTAGGATTTGAACGTGGGTCTGTAAGACCAACACTCTAATGTTTCATTAAATCATCTCATTGCCTCTTACAAGATCTTTTGTTCAAATTCTCTATTGCTTCTGCTAAGAACTCCGGGACAAGGTAGCAATTTAAATTAGAGTACCTAGACCAGATTTTATTTGCATCATTCTATCAAATGGGCTGAGGACAACTCTTATGGCCAGCCCCATATGAAATGAGAAAGCAATGACCTAATGTATTACTGAGCTATGTATATTTTTGGAAGCATGGCTTTCCCATATCAAAGTGATATGGTCCTGGAAAACAATCAACCAATCCCCATACATGTGCTGTGGCTTTTAAAGGGAACTCGTTTATGAACAAAGTTTATCCCTGAACACTTTTATAATGCTGATGAAACTGGTCTCTTCTGGTAATGTTTCTCCAATTACAAGTGCTCCTCCTGAGTTTAATAAACCAATGAGAACAAATTAGCTGTTCCATATGCAACAGATGCTCCTAAAGCAATTAGAAAGTTTCATTGTCCCATAGTTTTTAAAGCTTCCACATATTTAATTATTAATTCTTGCTCCTAAAGTGGAAGCCAAGCATAGATAAATCAAAATGATTTTTTCCTTCCTTCCTTCCTTCCTTCCTTCCTTCCTTCCTTCCTTCCTTCCTTCCTTCCT
>NC_058130.1:152914888-153002968 GCF_016433145.1 Gracilinanus agilis
TTTCTTTCTTTCTTTCTTTCTTTCTTTCTCCTTCTTTTATTCCTCCTCCTTCTTTTCTTTAAAAAAAAAACTCTTATTTTCCATCTTAGAATCAATACTGTATATTTGTTTAAAGGCAGAAAAGTAGTAAGAGCTAGGCAATGGGGGTTAAGTGATTTGCCCAGGGCCACATGGCCAGGAAGTATCTGAGGACAGATTTGAACCCAGGATTGCCTATCTCCAGGCCTGGCTCTCTATCCACTGAGCCACCTAAGTTATGGTCATATTTTTGTTAACTTTCCATCTCCCAGTGTTACTGAACTCCTTGAGGGCAGGGATTGTTTTTGTCTTGGTCACCTTGGCACCTAGCATAATGCCTGGCATTTAACAAGCCTTTAATACATTTGTTGACTGGCTGAGTACTTCTGCTTGTGACTCAGAATATTATGTGATATGTCATTATAGAAATCAGTTTGTTATAAAATTGATTTATTACATAGATGCTATTCAAGAATTTTAATCTCAAATATAGGTCTTTGTGTCTGGAGTTATGTTAAAAAAAATAGAGCATTAAGGATAACCCATGTAAATTGAGATCTGGTGTCATGTCTGGGGTACCATAAAGAATATATAAGTTTAGAACTAGATTCTCATTAAGAATCCTAGTACAATTTCTCGAAATGGTGAGGCCTATTCCTTCAGAATCCATCACCAGAGTCAACACAAATGAGGTTTAAGGGTGGACATAAACTGATAAGAGGCCTAGGGTCAGCAATGTTAGTGAAGCTAAAATCATAATATTTTTATCTTTTGTCACCAAGTTGAAGGACATTGATAGCAACATCAAAGGAGAAGCTTATCTATATAGAGAGGAAAAAATTGCTTGGAAATGGCTGCTTCAGTGAGCCTGTCATAAATACAGACCCTTGAGAAGCACTGTAGCAGAAAAAAAAAATGTGAGCTAGGAGTCAGAAGATCTAGATTCCACTTTCTATGCATCATTGTGCCTATGGTTAGGTCCTCAACTTTTACAGTCCTCAGTTTCTATATTTTAGAATTGTGAAGAACAGTATTTATCCTGTCTACCTCATATAGTCAAATGAAATAATCTATACAAAGTCATGTGGTAATTACAGAGATCTATTAAAATTGTCATACCTTATGGATACAAGACCAAGTCCTTCTTTCTGTGATATTTTAATATAATTCCTTTCATAAGCTATTTCAATGTAAATCTTTTCCACCCTCTATTTATACTGTTCTTAAATGGAAATTCTAGCAATGTATTATTTGAAATAATATTTTTCTATAATTTAACAATTTAGAGGCCCCATGGGTTTATAGCAATGGAGTGATACCATGGTACATGGTACAGTATAAATAGCGCTGACTTCATAGTCAAAAGACCTGAGTTCAAATCTTGTCTCTGCCATACTAGATGTGTTACTCTGAGTAAATCACTTCATTTCTCTTGTCCCACTTCCTCATCAATTATATGAAGGAGGGGAGGATTTGATGACTTCCCTGAACCATTCTGGCTCTAAATCTATGACCTTAAGAACTCCTTAGACCTTGGTTTTCTCATCTGTAAAATGAGGGGGTTGGTCTAGATCAGTGGTTCCCAAACTTTTTTGGCCTACCCCCCCTTTCCAGAAAAAACATTACTTTGCACTCCCTGGAAATTAATTTTTAAAAAATTTTAATAGCAACTAATAGGAAAAATATATGTATTAATGTTTCTACCTTTTTCGTAAAATATAGTAAAGAAAGGTGTAAATAAGAAACATTGAACTTTGAAATTACGAAACTATTTATTGAACTCAGAAATGTACCTGTGGCCATCACCACTAACCTGGATCACTGCAGCACCCACCAGGGGGCGATGGCGTCCACTTTGGGAATCACTGGTCTAGACAGATCATCTTTAAGGAACTTTAAAGTTCTAAACCTTTGATCTTGTTTGTTTGCTACCAGGATCTTTTTTTTTAGAAGTCTATTCTCTTTTTATCTCTTGCTCTCAGGCAATTCTGGTCTATGGAATACCTATTAGTGCTGATGGAGGTATAAAGATGGCTAAATTTAAAAACCATATCTCCAGCAATCAATCATGAAAATGACACAGAAATGGCTTCAAGAAATTTGGATCCCAGAGATACAAATCTTTAAAAGGAGTTGACCCCAAGTTTCTGTGCTTTGCCAAGACACACAACAAAAAGGGACTGAAGAAGATCCATGTCAACAATGCCAAAGCCATCAAGTCCCAAGCAGAGGCCATCAAGGCCCTGAGCAAGGCCTCCAAGACCACGCACCTTAAGACCAAGATCCCCAAGGCTAGTGGCTAGGACTGGCCCCAACATGACTTCCAAGCATTTAAGCCCTAGGTTTGGCACCCAAATGCCTAGACCCCAGGATCACAAAGTTCAGTTCTAAGGTTGTCAGAATTACTGATCAAATCTGATTCTAAGGCTGCCAAGTCTGAATCTAAGGCAGCCAAGTCTGAAGCCAAGCCCACCAAGTCTGGCCATAAAGCCCAGTGATTCCAAGGCTTTTAAGTCTACTGACCCCAATCATATCAAGTCCACCAATCCTAAGGATGCCAAACCTAAAGATGTTGGAGCTAAAGTTCCTAGTCCCAAACCTTTAAAATAGATGCTTCAGAATAGAAGGACTTATTTAAACCATAAACCACCATTTTGTTCAATCAGGGTATGATTATTCACTTCTTTTATACAAATAAAGGAAATGGTGAATCATTAAAAAAAAAGGCCATTATTTCCAGATGTCAGGGAAATATTCAGGAAATATCACCGTCATTAGTAGTTAACTTTAGAAATCTGGGAATTTCTTGTCATTTTCTAGTCAGCTAGAGGTTTATTCTTGACATTTCTCAATAGAAATAATTTCCACTCTGGGTCCATTGATATAGATCTGTATAGCTTTTATCTTTGATTTAATAAATGTTAACTGACCAGGTTCCTGGATCCTGGAAGTCCTGGCTGGCCTGGAGGGCCAGGTGGGCCTGGAAGTGCCACTGCTGAAATAAAACAAAAAGTTTACATTATATGTCTCTGCCTCTCTCAGCATTGAGATAATTGGAAGAGCATCATGGGATTGACATTTGTCATATATTCTAACTGGGTATGCTCCAGAGGATACAAATATTCTGCCAACATTCTACCAGTTCTTTCCCCACCAACTTCTTGGAGGGAAACAAAGATAGCACATAGAAAAATATTTTAATGAAACATTTCAAATTAAATTGCAAATATTCAGAAAAAATTACCTTCTGGATAATTGTTTTTCTTTAAAAAAACACACACACACAACAAAAAAACAAACCCTTACCTTCTGTCCTAGTAACAATTCTAAGACAGAAGGGCAAAGGCTAGGCAAACAGTTAAGTGATTTGCCCAGGGTCATACAGCTAGGAAATAGCTGAGGCCAGATTTAAACCTAGGTCCTCTCAACTCCAGGCTTAGTTCTTTACCCACAGTGAAACTTAGCTGCCCCTTTTTGTATAATTGTTAAGAAGACTTTGAGAAGAACAACTGGCCAGTACTATTCAGACTTTCTTCTACGACATACCAGTGAACATGGTAAATCTGTAGTGAGTAGAATATAATGACTTGTGGCTATGTCCAGTGAATTATCTGAAGGAACCGGGCATGTAATTTGAAGAGTACGCTAAGGAGGAAAACAACTACTATCTTCAAATTTCTGAAGGGCTGTTATACAGAAGAAGGATTAAAGTCAACAAAGCATTTATTAAGCACTTACTATGGGCCAGGCATGGGACTAAGTGCCAGAGATAAAAAGAAAATCCAAACCAGAAATCCTGCCCTCAAGGAGCTCATTTAAAAAAAAAAAATCTTGATCTCGTCTTAGAATTTGATACTAAGTGTTGGGTCCAAGGCTTAAGACTGTTAAGGACTAGGCAACTGGGTTTAAGTGACTCGTCCAGGCCACATAACTAGGAAGTGTCTGAGGCCTGATTTGAACCCAGTATCTCCTGTCTCTAAGTCTGGCTCTCTGAACACTAAGCCACCTAGATACCTCAAGAAGCTTAAATTCTAATGGAGGAGAACCATGTGAACAACTTTGTATCTATAAGATATATAAAAGGGAAACTATTCTGCTTGCCTCCTCCTTTGGCTGGTGAGCTAGTCCACAAAACATCCATCTGAGGAAGTCTCGATGTTCCATGTATTACTTCTAACCTGATTCAGAATCTGACACTGCATAATACTTCTCTATCTGGCTCATATACTTCTCCTCCTCCTGTTTCTCTATTTGAACGTAAGTCCTTTGAGAGCTGGGACTTGTCTTTTTTGCTTCTGTTGTATTCTCTCTGTCTCTGCATTTCTGTTTCTGTCTTTCTGCCTCCCTCAATATCTCTGCCTCTATTTCTTTCTGTCTTTCTTTTTGATTCTGTCTTTCTGTTTATCCATCCAAAAGAAAGAACCAGGACCAGTGGACAGATATTTCACTGGCAGAGACAAAATGTAAGAAAAAAAATCCTTGCAGTTAGAGCTAATTAAAAAACAAAAAGACAACAGATGGCCTTGGGAGGCAGAGAGTTTCCTGACAGTAGTTTCCAAGTAGAGGCTAGAGGACAAGTTGTTGGGGATATGCACATGTCACATAGACATATAAATACAAAGTGAGTTGGGGGAGACAGGCACTAGTAATTGGTGGGAAGAGGAGATCAGGAAAGACTTGATGTATAAAGTGGTGTTTAAACTGACTTTTGAAGGAAACAAAAGAGTTCTAAGAGTCAGAAGTGAAGAGGGAATAGACTCCAGGCACAGAGGATAGATAACCAGTGAGAAAGCATGGATGTAGAAGAGGGTCTCCCACAGGAGAGGAATAGTAAGAAATCTGGCTAGATTTAGATGATATAGAGGAGATTCTGAGATCCTACTGGAATGGCCCATTCCATAACTACTGCTCTTTTCTTTCATCTATCTTTCCTTTTCAGAGACATGCTGAAAAGGTCTTCAGTTTCTCTTTTCTAATTTTTTTAACTCTTACTTTAGTGACTTGCCTATGGTCACACAGCTAGGAAGTGTCTGGGGTTAGATTTGAACCAACTACCTCCCATCTCTAGGCTTGGCTCTCTGTCCACTAAGTCACCATTCCTCCCTGATCTTAATGAGACAGCTACAGATCAAGAAAAGTTGGCAGCTAAAAGGAATAAGTAGGACCATCATGGAAAGGCTGCCATTTTTCTTTCTTTATTCTCCTTTGTCTCCTCTCTTCTCTTGAGGAAAAAAAAAGAGAAGTAGGGTTTGGGAAATCAAAAGTTCTTAGTTTAATTAGTTAGAGAGATAGACCAAAGACCTCCAACTGAGAGGACACATCAGGTTCTCTGTAGCTGTAACAGAGGAAGGGAAAACTCATATTTAGAGCAGATGCCATTTTTTAAAAGGTGTGGTTTGTTTGCAAAATTTTTATAAATAAGCATTGGTCTTTTGGCAGGAACTCTTTTGTACATATTTTTCTAAGCTAACACTGCCTGGGCCTAAGGCTGAAGACTTTCATGGACATGAAAAGGGGAACTGGATGTTGAAGAAAGTAAACACACATCCTGCTGGCACCCTGCATTTTGACTGGTATTTGAGTTCATGGAAAAAGACAACCCATCACATGAACCCATCTTTTTCTTAAGGAACTGCATGGTTTAGTTTCCTGGGGGAGTTTCTGACAAGGACACCATCAGCTTTCTAGTCCCCTAAATTCAGAACATGAATGTTTTCTTGGACTTTCTCCTCATCTCACATA
This sequence comes from Gracilinanus agilis, assembly GCF_016433145.1. Taxonomy (NCBI): domain Eukaryota; kingdom Metazoa; phylum Chordata; class Mammalia; order Didelphimorphia; family Didelphidae; genus Gracilinanus; species Gracilinanus agilis. The sequence goes on from NC_058130.1 coordinate 152,920,649, forward strand.
TCCAATCAGGTACCAAATGTTGTTTCTAACTCCACAACGTTCCTTGTATCTGTAGGGAAGCAATTTACTTCTTTCCATTCATTGAGTTGTCCCTCTTATGCAGGCTTTCATCTAGACTACTGCCATAACCTCTTAACTGGCCTTTCAGCTTCAAACCTTTCTTTACTCCAAACTGTCTTCTATCCAGATGCTGAAGGAATTTTCTTAAAGTGTAGGGTAGCTAGGTGACACAGTGATTATAATGTCAAACCTGGAGTCAGGAGGACCTGAGTTCAAATCTGATCTCAGACACTTCCTAGCAGCGCGATCCTGGGCAAGTCACTTAATCCCAATTGCCTAGCCCTTACTGTTCTTTTAGCTTGGAACCTATACTTAGTATCAAGTCTAAGACAGAAGGTAAGGATTTATGAAGAAAAGGAAAGAAAGAAAAGGAAGGAAGGAAGGAAGGAAAGAGAAGAAAAAAGGAAGAAATGAAGGGGGAAAGAAAGAAATTAAAAAAAAACTTCTTTAAAGTCTTTTCTAACTCTAAAATTCCTGTAGTCTATGAAGTTATGGAAGTCTTCATTGAGCTTCTATTATGTGAAGGACATTGTTCTATGGGGATACACAAGGAAACAAAAAACCTTTACCTTGTGAGAAGCTAATAGGTTGTGTAGTATAGTAAATAGAGAGCTGGCTTGGGAGTCAAAATAGTCAATGATTCTAATCGCTGTCTGAGATACATATATACATACTGTGTGACTCTGAGCAAGTCCTCTCAGTGCCCAGAAGGCAATAATCTGAAGTAGAGTAGCTGCCCTTTCACTGCTACAGGTTTCCTTATTGGGAATTATGAGTACCAAAGAAATCACAGGTCCAGGCCCTCATCCTCCCCCAATAAAATAAAAATTGTCTGAATCGAATGAAGAAAGTCATAAGTGCTTGAAATAACTGGACAATAAATGAATTTGTGATAATTCAAATTATAAGGAAATAGACAAATTCAACAAGAATTTGAAAAAAATCCCCCAAATTGTATTTATTTATACAGTACCTTACAAAAAGAATTTTTCTCAAAATAGAAAAGTGATCTTAGTAGTATATTATTATGTTGTTTATACAGTATCCCAAAAGTTCTAGTGTAAACTGCATTTGAACCTTAAATCCTGAACCAGTTTGTTAAAGAGGAAGCAGCTGGGTCATCCTTGTGGGTTACTCAATGGCTGATGTGACTTTTGCTTATTATTTTCAATTTCATTTTTCTTTCTATAACTTAAAGAAGGGTTATTTTTAACACAAAGAAAGGAAATTTAGGACATTTGCAAATTGCTAAGAAGGGAAGATAAGATTTTACCCTGCATTTATTGATCTGTATTCTTCATCTTAATCTCTAAATTTGGAGAGAAAAAAGTAGTTTTTAAATCATCAGCCAAAAGGTTGTATGTTGTCAATTAATCTAAGTTTTTCTACTATAAACCAACTTTTAAGTTAAAGATTAGTTGAAACAGCCAGGCAAAGTATAGTTTTTTTTGTTGCCAATATCTCTATAAAAATATGAAATTATTCTAAGTTCTCTGTTATCAGAAGGTCCTTGGAGAAATCTTTGCTCATAAAAATATAATTGTTCATGATATAACGGACTATTTAATCCATCTGTGACTTAACAAAGACAACATAGGCAGAACATCCATTTGATCTAAATTTTTTTTTTAAATACCTATTGGGTGCCAGGCATTGAAGATACAGAGACCAAAAGTACCATCATTGAAGTGATTACTTTTACTAACCTGATCCCAATATTGCTGGAGGTCCTGGTGGCCCTGGGGGTCCAGGAGGTCCTGGGGGTCCATGAGCTCCATAGCCAGGAGGTCCAGGCAAACCTGGTGCCCCCGGGGGGCCTCTGGGTCCAATGACAGAATCACCTTTCTGGCCCTAGTAAGGTAAACCCACAAGAGAGGACACAATCACTTTCACATTTTGATGTCTGAGTATTACATCTTTTAAGGAAATGGTTTTGAATTCCATACTTAAAAACTTTTATTTCCTGAGGGAGTGTCCATCAATTGGGGAATGGCTGAACAAACTGTGGTACATGTTAGTAATGGAATACTATTTGCTTTAAGCAATGAAAAGCAAGATGATTTCAGAAAAAGCTGGAGAGACCTGTGGGAACTGAGGCAAAGCGGAATAAGAACTGGAAGAACATTGTCCACAGTAACAGCAATATCGGATGATGATTACCTGTGAAAACTTGGCTGCTCTCAGCAGTGCAATGATCTGGGACAATCCTGAAAGACTTAGGAGGGTGAATGTTATCCGCCTCCAGAGAAAGAACTGTTGGAATCGTCTTCCATGTATTTATGGCTGTATTTTGGGGTTTTGGTTTTGTATGAGTTTGCTCTTGCAACAATGACCAATATGGAAGTGTGCTTTGCATGACAATAACAATGGGAAAAAAAACACCACCACCACCAACAAAATAAAAACAACTCACATTATCCCCAAGAACACGTAAATCAAACATTCAGTAATGATGCCATGAAAATCTTTTTTTCTCTACTCTTTCCTGGTCAAGCACCATCCCCCATACCTATATTCATACTAATATGTCTGAAGAGATGGTTACAGGAGTTATGGCACAGGGGCAGCTTAGTGGCTCGACAGAGACGTAGGTTCTGAACTTGGGAGGATTGGATTCAAATCTGACCTCTCTCTTCCTAGCTGTGTGACCCTGGACAAGTCACTTAACCTCCATTGTTAAGTCCTTATGGCTCTTTTGCCTTGGAACCGATACTTAGTATTGATTCTAAGACAGATGGCCAGGGCTTTGGTTTTTTAAAATAGGTATAGCATATATTAGAAAAGAAATCCAATTAAGTTATTATGCACATAAGAGGGATTGTCATGTGCAGATTGGCTAACATGGAGGCACTCTGCTTCTTGATGATCCCCCTAAAAGGGGGATAATAAGGGGAGTCGCCTCCTTTGACTGGCTCTGTAGCTGGAACAGGCTGCATCTTTAAACTGGCCAGACTGAAACAGCTGCTCTTTTCCCTGCGTACTCCTTTCTGCTATATCCAGAGAGTGAAGATTCATTACAATTTACCCAGAGCTGTCATTGTAAACTGCACTTGGAGGCGGAGGAGCCTTCCCCTTTCCCCACTTTTACCCTGGCTCTGAGAAATGGGCTGAGAGGGTCTGTTTTGGTTTTATCTGGTTCGTTCTCAGTTTTAGATGCTGGAAGTGAACCTCACTGGAATGGAGAATTCAAACTCTGATGCCCCTGGAGTCAGAATTACAGGTGAGACAGGACATTCAGCTAGCCCAGCAAAGAGAAGCCAGGATGCCCGAGATTGGAGCCCATATTGGGGTTTGGATTTGGAACTGGGATCATGCTCTATAGGAACTCAGCTAAGCTGCTTATGTATTTGTTATTGTACCTTTTGAAGTAAATATTCCTTTGTAAAAAGCTAGGCTGAGAGTTTGGGGTAAAATGGAACCACAGTATAGGGGACCACTCCAAGTCCTTGGAGGAACTACCACTGGCAGGGGATGAGGTGATTTGTAGAGAACCTCAGCACCCTTAATCATCTCCCTAAAGGGTACCGGAGAACCAGGAGAAGGGGGGAAAATAATAACACACCTGGCTTCCAGCAGTGGCGGCCAGAGTGGCCCATGTTTTATGTCATGGAAAAACACAGTTGAAGAAAGAAAGAGGAACCAAAGCACTCCACACACCCTGACTCAAACTTGGCAAGTGAAAGCAACAACAATTGATGAAAACTGAGACTCGTGTTCAATAGTTACTGCTTTTTTGATCTACACTCGTGATTTCATTGGTATAAGGAAAGAAGGACAAAGAAGTTGTCTCTACCAAAGTCAGTGGTTTGAGACTTAGAGCTTTAGAAAATTGCTTGGATCATTAGAAGATTATGTGATTTGTCTAGGCTCTCCCAGGCAGTACATGTCAGAAGGAGGAATTTTCCCCAGTCTTTTGACGCAGAGGCCAGCTTTCAATTCAGTGCGCCACATTACCATGCTCCATTGTTTCCACATTATTATAACGAACATCCACAGCTTTTGTTTCACTTAACAATGGCGGAATAATGGAAGTGCTTGGTTTCATATACAATTACAATTATGTTTGCAGATTGTTTCCCTTAATAATTTCCATTTTTTGTGTGCTTTCTTTTGTTCTTGTTCATTTGTATGAGTACTTACACTTGTCACTGGAAGTTGAAACAATTTATTAATAAAAAAAAGAGAAAGACTGAAGCACTTTCTTAACGCCATCAGAGGCTGATGGATAGATTTAAAAAATTTTAAACTTAAAAGTTCTTTGTTGTACAATAGAAGCCCTTGATTTAGGACTCTCTTTAAAAGGTTTATGAAGAGAGAATCATATCTCACTTTAGAGCTAAACAAAAGAAGAAATATTGGAATTCTTTAGCTTTTGATCCTCACCCAGAAAGTGGCATTTTCCTATAAAATTGTTAAAAAAAAAAGTTTGGGGAAAGTTTCTCTAGGTAATTAATGTTCCAATGAGGAACCTGAAACACCCACAAAAGTAAACAATTATAGATCCTTAACCTGACGGTGAAGGGAGGAATGAGTCAGCTTCCCTGCCTCTCCAACTTCTTTTCACTCTCAGTTGAATCAAAAGAAGCTATTGTGAGAAACCATCCTAGTTACAAGGCCTGTTTGCCTATTTATAAAAGAGGTTATAATTTATCTGTCAAATTACATGAGTTGCAGATTCTTATGAACATTTTATTTACTTATCAGCAATATTAGATGTCAAAAATAATGACACAAAATGGGAATGTGTAGTGAGGCATCTAATGATATACTCCTCAATCTTCACTAAATTCAAAATAGAAACAGGGACAGGATTTTGATGACTACTAGAAATAAGTATGACCTCTTCAATCTCTAATTAGACAATGCATACAAATACAGGAAAATCATGGAAAGATCTTTGATTCCATCCATGTAAACATCTCTTGGTGTAGGAAATTCTGGGCAGATCCAGATTGTAATATATCTTTGACTACACAGGCAAATTCTAAGAAGCTGCCAGAAGTATGCAGAGGTTAAATAACTTGCCTAGGCTCTTGTATCCAGTAAGTGTCAGGGGCATGATTTGAACCTAGGCCTTTGTCATTCCAAGTCTAGAACCCTATCCACTGTGTCATGTTGCTTTGAGAGTTGGACAACTATGAAAAATTATTTTATAGAATTTTAAAAGACCATTTATGTGGGTCAACTCTAGATATCATGGCTTGCAAAGACTTGAAGAGTCAAGATACTTAGAGGTACCTATCAGAAGAATGCAGTGAACAGAGAACTAGCCATGAAGATTTGGATTCGAGTTCTCCTTCTGCCCCATGTTGGCTAAGAAACTCTCGGCAAGAGCGCTAAACAACTGTCCAAGGATAGACGCTTCAGAGAAGGCACTGATCTGGGCTGAGTTTCCTCTCACAGGAGTTTGTTAGACCGATAAAATCACAAGTCCAGGCTCTATCCCTTTCACTGTCCATTTTTTTAAAAGATATAACATGAGCACTACCAAAATCCATATTATATAAAATACAAGAAATTACAGTTTAATATGGGGTAACCAAAGGAGTAGAATACCAACAAATATTATGAGATGCAATTCCAAGAAAAGGATTATAAAGTCCAAAGCTTACATGTTTCCATTATGTTAAACATACATGAGCTATCTTCAAATAGTTAAAAGAAGAAAGTATATTTAATTGCCCAGCCAGAGAAACTCAAAAGCAACAGATTTTCTTCTGCAAGGAATCATTACAGCAACACAAAAAGAAAAGCATGGTTGGATAATGTTAAATAAATTTCACATGTATATACTAAATGTTCAGTCCTCATAACCCCGACTCTCAACTACCTGGAGATGTAGAGGAAATTAATGTTTTAGATATAGGGGCTTCTGGGGGTAGGTGTGTGGTACAGTGTGTAGAGTACTGGACCTGGAATCAGGAGCACTCAAAAGAGTTAAAATGTAGCCTCAGACATTTAACTATCTGTGTGACTACTTAATCTTTTTTGCCTCAGCTTCCTCATCTGTAAAATGAGCTGGAGAAAAAAAATGGCAAATCACTCCAATACCTTTGCCAAGAAAACCCCAACGTGTTTGAAAAATGACTGTACTGGACTAGATGACTTCTAATATAACTTTCAACTCTAAAATTCTATCAGTCCTTTCAGTGGATATCTTGATTACTCCCTAGAACTTCTAGACTCAGAACAAAATCTGTGAATCTGTCTAGAAAAAGACTATCCCCATTGATTTATGGAGTCATTCATCTGGCAGCTTGTTAAGTGACAGATTTAATAAAGAACCCACTTTAAGGCAATTGATAGGGGAGACTTCTGGTTGGAGGTACATGTTATAATTGTAGATAGACCAGGAAACTGGGCATCATGTCAATCCTTTCTTTAAATTTGTGTAGAAGATTGATGCATCAAATGACTAGGGCCAGGTGAAGTAACGTAGGCAGGGTTACTGCTAGCCCTGAAATCTTATTTAAGAGCTGAGTTTTCTATTGAGGAATGCAGTCTGGACCCACAGGGTGCCATTTTTCTCAGTTAATTGTTGGCAGTTAGTTGCTGTTAATTACATTTAATTGTTGGCAGTTCATACTGGCAAGATGGAAATTTCCTCATGACATTTTCTGTCTGAAAGGCATGTTAAGAGGCCATAAGGCTCTCCATGTATACAAGAGCTGGCCTGTTGGTTCAAATCATAGCATACTGAAATTACCTGATATATTAGAGTTTAACTGGGATTTTGTGACACAGTCCCACAACTGAGATGGCAGGCCTTTTATTCAGGCAGAGATTCAGGAGAATGGGAAGTTGACTGCCAGAAATCCCCTATAGTGCAGATTTAGAGATCACATGGGGCTGCCAATGAGTCAATTTATTTCTCAATAGACACTAAGTAAGTCTAAGCTGTGGAAAAGAATCGAGAGGGGGAAATCTTAAAAAGCTAGGGTCTAGCAGAGAACGAGTTGCCTTGAAGGGAAGGATAATAATAGCTCATATGGATATAGTGCTTTAAAGTTTGCAAATCGCTTTACATATGTTAGCTCATTTTTTTTGATCATGTGGTACAAAGAAATCAGAGAGACAGATGGAGATGGATATTCCTTGGCAGGTTCAGCTGCCTTTAAACAACCCTATGCAGCTCTTGGATCCTGTCTGCCTGGTGCTTAAAGGGACACGAGTCCTAGTACCTGCCTGAATTTTTTATTTTTTTACCTGATTGGATTTTGGCAACTTTGCCTAATGATTGAGAGGATCTGATTGATAAGTGAGTGAGTATAAACTCACAAAGCTCTCTCTAGCTAGACAGACCGAGAACTGTCCAAGTTTCAGATCTTAATCCATTCTAGTCATTCTTGCCATCTACTCTGCTGCCATGTACATATCCTCTTAGTACTGCAGAAAGAACCTTGGCTTTGGAGTTAGAGGAGCCAAAATTCCCTATTAAATCTGACTTTGGCATCTGCCCTGCTTGTGATCTCAAGCAAGTTGACCTCCTCAAGGCATGATTTCCTCATTTTAAATGAGGTAGTTGGATTATCTAGCCTCTGTGGCCCTTTCCAGCTTTAGCATTTTACAATTAACCTCATGCCCTGAGAATAGTAATAAAATGTCAGCCAACTAACCTATGCTTCATTTACTATACCTGTGACTTCCCAGACCAAAGGACTTTTCCTTGATTGCCATTCCTTATATATGTTTTCTCTCTTTTAGAGTATAAGCTCCTTGAGGGTAGGGACTATTCTGATTTTATATTTGCACCTCTGGGAGGGGAGAGCTAGTTGGCTCAGTGGATTGAGAGCCAGACCTAGAGGTGAGAGGTTTAGGGTTCAAATTTGGTCTCAGATACTTCCTAACTGTGTGACCCTGGGCAAGTCACTTAACCCCAATTGCCTGTCCCTTACCTCTCTTCTGCCATGGAACCAAGACACAGTATTGATTCTAAGATAGAAGTTAAAGTTTAAAAATATATGTACATATATACATATGTATTTGCACCTTTGTATTTAGCCACAGAGTAAGCACTTCTGAGCTTCATTCAGTCATTAATTCACTCCTCCCAGCTGCTTATTGAGCATGCCACTTATTTGGCATTTAGTGTATACTACCTAATATCATTATTTCCTTTATCTATGAGTCTCCAGAATTAGAGTATAAACTTGCTGTGGAATGTAAACTTGTTATTTCCCAGGAAATAGCATGGTATCTTGTATGCTGCAGATGTTCAAATGAATATTTGATGATCATTATTACATCTTGAATTGTAACTGCAAAAGTTTCTAAGCCATGTGAATCATCCTAAATTATATGTATAAATTTTATGAATACTTTAACAATGTTAATGTTGACATTTTGAAACTAAAAAGGCAAACCACTAACTTGACTGTATTTTATCTTCCCAATCACGTTTTCTGCTGGATTTGGCAGTGTGGACCCACAATTTAGAAAGTGATTGCTCCTTTTTAGTTTTCCTCTTTGGTTGGGCACCCCTCAACACCTCTATTCAAAAATAAAAAATCAGCTCTTAAAGGATTTTCGAGGCCATCTAGTTCCAGGCCATATTCAAGTAGGATTCTCCCATATATAATCCTCAACAGATTATCATCCATTCTCTATTCAGTGACCAACTTGTGGAACTATGCTGGGAGACACACAGAGAAGATAAACTACCTCTTAAAGGCGACTAAGAGAAAAGGATTCAACAACTTTATAAATGTTAGCATAAAATATGGTATTTGTTTTCCCCCTTCAAAATGGAAAGTGATAGGAACTGTTTTGATCCTGTTCTATTGCCATCAACAAATCAACCTATATTTGTTGAATTCTAATTATGCTTAGTACTGTGTTAGGTCATGCCTTGCTTTTGCTATATAATTGGTCCACTTTCTATTCGGATATACTGTGAAATATGTTTTTATTTATGAAATGTCATTACTGGAAATGTGCTACAGTTGACCTTCTTATATCCACCATGAATCTTTTCATTGTTCTTGAGTCACTGAGAGTCTAGGCATCTTTGTTTCTTTCTATCTTTCTTTGTTTCTTTTTTATTTCTTTGTTTCTTTCTCCTTTACCTTCCATCTTAGAACCAATACCAAGCATTTGTTTCAAGGCAGAAGAGAGGTAAGGGCTAGATAGTTGGGGTTAAATGACTTGCTCAGCTAAAAAATGTGTGAGATCATATGTGTACTCAGGACTTCCCGTCTCTAGGTCTGACTCTCAATTCACTGAGTTATCTAGTTGCTCCTCTGTGCCATTTTCTTGATGTGATTATACCTCTCTCTTCCTATTCATTTCTGGACCCATTTTATCATCTATATGAAGTATCAGTTCAGAATGTAGTGGTCATTGATAGATTCACTCATTGGGGTATATGTCTATTTAGTTGTATCTCATAATTTGGCCAATATGCATCTGTCATCCACTTTTTCCTTTTTAATATAGATTAATGCTGTTGTTAATAATAAATAAAATAAAATAAATAAATTGTTTGGCTACACCTACAGATATTGCCACCATTCCTTTTTTAAAATTAAAAAAAATTTTGTTTTGTTTTCACCATTCCCTGTTAGAGAGAGTGAATGACATTCTAAAAGCATTATTTGATGGCCAGTGTTTTAATAGGTTTCTACAATCAAAATTTTGTCATGTACTCTATGGATTTGAAGGTGGATTTTTCTGGCCCAGCAAATAGCAGTAAGACTGTTTAGCATCCAGATAGCAGGCAAATAGGTAACTAAACGATGGGATAAGACTAGAGAGAACAGTGGCACCTAATAAATCACAAGTAGTTATAGAAGAGGAAGCCTGTGAGTTTAAAACTAGACTCTGCTGTCTAGTTTCTGTATGACACAGTTATTTGTTCTAGTTCCTTTTATGAAAAATGATTCATGATTTTTTTATCTAGAAGTTCAATTTTACCAGAAATTCTATCACTATGGAATAGCTACTTGCATAGTATTGCAACTTTTTCTGCAACTAGTCTGAAATCAAATTTGAATTTTTTATCCTAATTTGCTCCCTTTGAGTTAAAGTGTTTTGCTTTCATTTGTTAAATAGAATTCTGCTTATATTCTATTATATAGTTTTGTTTTCATTTATTGTATGTAGTTCTGCTTGAAGTCTATTATATAGAAGAGTTATGTTAGGGTTCACTGATTCCCTCAACTTCAATAATCCTAAACTACCTGCTCTTTCTTTTTATCCAACATTATTCTCAGGGTTATGCTATATTGTTGTTAATCATGGAAGAAAAATTTCAGAGGACTCAAAAGGCAAAGGAGAAATGAATAATGGGCATCAACACCCCCCTCCAGTATATTACTATGTCTTGGTTTATATGCTGGAAGTAATCTAAAACACATTATTGAAGACATGCGTGACCAGAAGAGGAAGTAAACTGGTCACATAGTGAAACTGAGGAATAGATAATGCCAGTTTGGATCTATGAAACAGTTAAAGGAGCTTTGGATTTAGAGTTAGAGGACTTAGGTATGAAAGCTGGCTCTGCCAGTTATTATCATTCGTATGATCTTGAACAAGTCCTGTGACCATCTATACAATGAGGGGCCAATCTCTAAGGTTTCTTCCAGCTCTAAATCTATTATCCTAAAATCCTAGACATTAAGGGAAACATAGTGAAATCTCTAGGACATTAGGTAAATCCTCCATGGAAGATTTACAGAAAGACAGGAACAAAGAAAACAATAATGAAGTATGTATTGTTATCTACACAAATGGAGAAAATATTCCACCTTGAAGAGACTGTGAATCTATTGAAATATTAGTCTAATTTCTAATTATTGCTATTGTGATATATATCATTTCCAGGGGGAACATTGACTACACTTTGGCAATATGATCTTTAAAGGGATATTACTTACAACTTGTCCAGGACTTCCCGGTAGTCCAGGAGGTCCAGGCATAAAAAATGCACCATTGGAATCTCCTTTTTCACCTTTGATCCCTTTGTTTCCAGACTCACCCTTAAAGAAAACACCATTGAGAAATTTAAGGATAAAGAACAAAATGGGTAAAATCTCATAATCCCAGTAACCCTGAAATAATAGTAATTGGGTAGAGAGCAAATATTAAGTGAAGAAATAAGTACCTTCATTCTATCCATAAAGTGTTTCAAGTATGTAATAGGAAATGGGGGACCTGAAAGAAAGCATTATAATTTCTGTTTTAGAAATAGTAAAAAAACATTCTCAGTAGGTAAACTTAAAAAAAAAAAAGCTTTATGTCAGGAGTAGCTAAGTAGTTTAATGAAACGAGAGCCAGGCCTGGAGATGGGAAGTCCAAATCTGGCCTCAGATCCTTCCCAGCTATGTTACCCTGGGTAAGTCACTTAACCCCAGTAATCTAGCCCTTACCACTCTTCTGCCTTGGAACTGATACGACCAATTCTAAGACAGAAGGTCAGGGTTAAAAAAAAGTTGTCATTAGACAAACCTTAACATTAGAGGTCCTAGCTCAGTTGCATTTCTCAAAAAATAAGAAGAAAATAACATAGTCTAGTAAAACACTTAAAATACCTGGTGGACCTGGTTCACCTTCATCTCCTTTTTCACCCTTTGGGCCTGGTTGCCCAGGTAGACCCCAGGAACCTTTTTCTCCTTTAACACCTGACATTTGAAAACATACAGAAAATTACTTTAATTCTTTGTGAAATGGTCACAGAATATGATGGAGTTTTCAAAAAGGGTATCATAAGCAGGTGCCCATTGATTGAGAGATAGCTAAAAAATTGTGTTACATGAATGTCATGGATGATTACTCTGCCACTGGAAATGGAAAATATGGAGAATTCATAGACTGAGCCAAGCTATCAATGTAAACAAACTATAGAACTATATAAATGGAAAGAACAAAAAATGAAACTTAATAAAATGATAACAATAACATAATGACCAATCTTATTCCTTCCTCCCACCTCCCTGATTAGAAAATTCACTGTTCTCTTTTTTTGCAATGCAGGGAAGAGGTTATGGGTGTGCAATATTGCATATATGTGCCTTCTGTTTTAGTTGATAAGGTTGATAAGTTTTGTTAGACTACATTTTTTTCTTCTCTTTAAAAAATATTTTTTTATAAGGGATGGTGTGTTAGGCTGAGAAAGGTGGGGTAGAGAATATATTTGGAAAGTTAGACAATGTGAAAACAAAAAATATCAATAAGAATGAAAAATTTAAAAGGGCACCATATATACAACAATTTTCCTTGTATGTGAAAGTATGGATTTACAAACAGAAAAAAAAAGTTGAGTATGGTTTAGTGGGAAAAAGTACTTAAATTCAGAATCCTTAAGTTTGAATCCTAATTCTATCATTTATCATGTGACCTTGGCCCTGATGGGTTATATTACCACTTTATGTTTTAGTTTTTTCACCTTCACAGTTTGGTATAGCTCATGAAATAATGAATGTGTACAAAATGCTATTATTGTTGTTATTGAGTAATTCTCTTTATAGGATAATTATCTACAGGATGCTTTTATATAGCTATAATTCACAATATGATGATTAAAAAAAGTTTATCCCACATAGGAATTTTCAAGAGCACTAGAGATAGGTCATAAATTGGACTCGTTAGAGGTCATCCACTCAAAACCTTGGACTTTGCAAATAAGGAAACTGAGACTGGAAGAGATTAATTGACTTGCCCCAAATCACAAAGAATGATTTGTCATAGAGTCAGTTTATGAATTCAGATCATATGACTCCAGCTTCTTTACTCCTCTAAATGCAACTCAGCCACATTTTTCCATTTTCATTAAAATTTTTAGTTGCTCAGAGAGGAGTTTATTTTAGGTCAATAGTCCATATGAGTGTTTACTAATATAGAGGACAAAAATTGGGAAAATATTATAATTTGTGTTGAACAGTATAATTTCAATACTTCATTTGGTAGAACAATAGTATGAATTAATTTGCATTGAAATTCTTTTGGAGGAATATTTATGCTCTAGTATTGGGATAAAGAATTGTGTTTTTGAAAATTTTCAGCCATTTAAAACTATTGGCTAGTCAGTCAAGTACACTTATTTCTAGATAAATAAATGAGTTCATTCTACCCAATATATCCATATGTGTTGCCACTCATTTAATTGCCCATTTTATCCAATAGAAAAAAAATTGACTTGGTCTCTTGGATTCTTTTAACTTTAAACCCTTTGACAAGAGTTATTTTGCTCTCTTTAATATTTGTTGCTGGCATATTTTCAGTTCTCATTATCTCCCACCTCTATTCTTTTGCAAAGATTGTTATCCACTTCTAGAATTTCCTCCTTCCTCCTATCTGCCTCTGAAAATCATTAGCTTCTTTCAAAAGCTAGTTCTAAAACCACTTCCTACATGAAGTTTTTCCTGATCTCACCAGCTGCTACTTCCAACTTTCCCATCATCTAATCTATCTATCTATCTATCTATCTATCTATCTATCTATCTATCTATCTATCTATCTATCTATCTATCTATCCTAGTTCTCTCTCTGTCTCTCCATCTTTCTCTCTCTCTCCGTGTCTCTGAATCTCTGTCTCTCTCTTTTTCTCTCTCTTTCTTGGTAAACACGTACAATATACATATATGTGTGTATAAAATGTGTATATATACATATATATATATGCATATATATATATATACATAAAAGCTTATATGTGTACATGCTTTCTCCTTTCCTAGAATGTAAGCTCTTTAAGGCAAGGAGTGCTTCATCTTTGTACTTCAAGTGCCTGTATCTAGTAGTTGTTCAAGAATGCTTATTAATTGATTGATTCCTTTTAGTTTTGAGAATTTTTTTAAAAGAGTATTCATAAGAATCCACTGGTGATGGGAAGATAGATAGCACAGTGGATAGAGCCAGGTCACATTCAAGTCACTTAGTCCTAACTGTCTAGCTGTTACTGCTCTTTTGCCTTAGAATTGATACTAAAACAGTAGGTAAATTTGTTTTTGTTTTTTGTTTTTATTTTTTAAAGAATACTCTGAAGTTTTGAAGATTCGCTCTGATAATGAATGTACCTATTGGTAAACCAAGACAAAGAAATGAACTTGGATAACTAGACCTAGAGTGGGAAAAATAGATACCAACAAATCAGCTCACTGGTCTACAAAAATAACCATAAAGAAAAATCTGTTTTTTCCCCCCAGTCATTATGTGCTTTGTTTCTTTGTGTTATATTGCCTCCCACTCAGCAACTACCTCAATGGCTCTACTATCAACAGTATATTAATCATTCAATCAACAAGCATTTATTAAGCATCTACTATCAGTCTAACACTGTACTAAATACTGGGGACACAAATATGAAGAATGAGATACTTGTTCTTCTCCAGGAATTTATATGTCAGGAGAGAATAGTACATGTAGAATACATGTAAAGAAAACCTAGAGAAATATGTACATAATAGTTCAATCCAAAGTAGAGTAGGAACAAGAGCACTCTAAGTTAGGGACAATCAGGAAAGGTATACTGTAGAGGGTAGAGCTTGACCCTTGTTTTGGAGGAAGAGAGGAATGTATTATAATTGCTTGGAAATGTTACGTGGTTTCCCCCTCACCCCCAAGGAAACCCTTGAAGGACTCCACCGCTCACTGAATTCCTTCTAGGTGTGCTGGACAAACAGAAATGCTTTTACTCTTGAATCTTGAGGGCTCAAAACATACATGAGAAATATAGAGTGGGGAGGGAAGAGGGGAGGGAAAGAAAATGAAATATGTAAATATGGTAAAATATTCTTTTAAAAAGAAAAAGAAAAATAGAGTGAATAAAAAAGTGAGTACCATGAAAAGTTATAAGTTCTTGATTCCCAGGATGAGTAGTAGCAACCTAAAGAGAAAGAAGAAAGCACTTTATTTTCTAGATAGATTTTCATTTAGAATCGTTATTGTACATCTGACCTTATATACAGGAGTAGATTAAGCTCAGCAAACATTTAGAACTTAATTCATAACAAACTCAATGCCATTCACATGCATAGCCTCTTTGCTTGGGTTGCTGGGCTACATGAATTCTTAAGAATTCACCCAGAAGTCAGAAGTCTCTATCACATGCAATGTTCTCAGTAAGAACCATGTGTCATGTAGTCTGGCTCCTTGTGGTATCCAGACTTATTGCTCAAGGGTTTGAGCAAAGGGGAAACTGGAAGCTTTTAGATAATTGATTTTGGTACTGTTTTTGATGAAATCTGGCCATTATGCTTTTCTTCTTAAAATGGATTGGATTGGTCAGCTAATTGGCTCAGTGAATAATTGAATACTAGGTCTGGAATCAGGAGAACCTGGGTTCTAATTGAACCCCTTATACTTCCTAGCTGCATGACCTTGGACAAGTCACTTAAGTTAAAAAAGAAAAGGAAATAGATTGGATACAAACAAGAGTTCTGCCAGTCCTCAAGAATTTTTCATCAAATGTTTAGCACTGTTCTGCTTTCTTTATTTTGACAGAGAGAAAGACACATTTGGAGATAAATATACCATAATTTAAAATAAATTTTTTTCAAGATTACATATTGATACAATTTTTAATAACCATTTGAGGACATTTTGCGATCCATATTCTCTTTCCTTTACCCCTTCCTCTCCCCAAAATGGCAGGTAATTTTATTTCTTTCATGATTTTTCTCTAGGAGAACCAATATATATCTTCTTTCATAACATGGCAAACATGGAAATATGTATTGTATGATAATATATACAGTCTAGGTCATAATATATCTTCTTGACTGAGCCTATGGCTTTCTGTTCAGATAGCTTTCCACTCACCTGAGCTCCATACCTTTCAGAGTAACCTATAAACTATGGATTGGTTCTGGCCCAATAAAAAACAACTAGTCCAGGGAGAGGGAGTATATCTAGAAATGAGAGTGATATGAAGCAAAATTTTTTTCTTCCTTTCTGAGTTATATTTTAAAACTCTGTCAAATTTTCATTCTCTCCTTGTCAAAAAATCTCATATCATTCCTATATTGCAATGAGTTGTTTTTTTTAATGAGTTTCTAAGATGAGACCTTTCTTTTCTTTTTCTTTTTTTAAACCCTTACCTTCCAATATTAGAATTGATACTGTGTATTAGTTCTAAGGCAGAAGAGTGGTGGTAAAGGTTAGGCAATTGGGGGTAAGTGACTTGCCCAGGGTCACACAGCTAGGAAGTATCTGAGGGCAGATTTGAACCCAGCACATCACATCTCCAGGCCTGGCTCTATCCACTAAGTCACCTGGCTGTCCCCAAGATAAGACCTCTCTGAGTTAGTTAGCATCTACACCCAACAATGTTATTTTCCTTTCAAGAAATATTTTACTTTGACTTTTTATTAATAGGTACTTTAATGGCGTTTGCTTCTTCTGTATGACTCCTGAAGGGAAAAGTAGTCTATCATCTTTGCCCAATGACCAGATGCATATCTAAGTAGTTATACTGGATACTATATCAAAGTACATTGAGTTTCATATCTCTTTCCACTTACCGTGTTCCATAAAAGCCCTCTTGGCCATAGTCAACTCCCTGCCAAAGTTGGACTGCATAGTTAAGATCAGAGATGCCCTCAGTATTTGAGACTCTCATACTCTCTTTGATTATCTTTGTCAGTAAAACCAAATTCAAGCCAATCAAAGCCAATCCTTTGTATGGAAGGCAATGGAAGCAAGAAGGGGAACAGTTACTCTGACCCTATGTCATACCAACTAGGAGGATGTGAAGTAGAAGCAATGGGAACCAGGGGGAAAAACTATGTTACCCCAGAATTTGTGATAGTTGAAAAGGAACCATTGACTATAAATACACCTTGGATTTGATTTATTTTTTAACTTCAGAAAAATGATAGGGATGATTCCCTGGTTTCAGAGTTTAAAAGGAAAGCTGGTGTAGGGGATATAGAAAGTTCTTGAAAAAAGAAACTTGACAGTGGAATCAGTAATGATGTTAGAAAGAAAAGGAAGAGGTAGCAAAAAAATGTGACTGAACATCTAATCTAACGAATTCAGATTATAAAAAGTAATATACAAAAGATGGAAGGAATGGCACTTAATTAAATATAGATTTATATGCATTATATACATATATAATATAAAATCACAGAATTATAAAATCTCCTCAGTGGAAGAGACCTAGAAGATTCTCTCATCCACTGCTATAGCCAATGCATTAATGTCTCTCCCTCAATGACTGCCTCCAGTTTACACTCACGGACTGGGTCCCAGGGAGGTGATTTACCCCAGGGTCAGGTTACTCTTTGAGCCTATATTCCTTTCTTTTTTATTTAGAATATTAGAATAATTAGAATATTAGAATAATTTAGAATATTAGAATATTAGAATAATCATGGTTACATGATTCATGATTCCCCCCTCTTCCCTCCCTCCTCCCAGAACTGACAAGCAATTCCACTGGGTTATACATATATCATTGTTCAAAACCTATTTCCATGCTATTCACATTTGCAGTAGAGTGATCTTTTAACATCAAAACCCTAATCATATCCCTATTGAACTATATTTTGCTTCTGCATTTCTGCTCCCACAGTTCTTTCTCTGGATGTGAATGGCGTTTTCTCATAAGTTCCTCTGGGTTGTCCTGGGTCATTGCATTGCTTCTAGCAGAAAAGTCTATTACATTGATTGTGCCATAATGTATCAGTCTTTGTGTACAATGTTCTCCTGGTTCTGCTGTGAGCCTATATTCCTAAAAATATAGTTCATGAGTCCCCACCAGTGAACATATCTTTAATAAACAGTCAATAGACACAAATAGGCTAGAGCAAAAGTATATACTAAGACAACATCCTAAGAATAACATTAACAAAACATTTCCCCATTAACCTGAGATGTACTTTTCTACAATATAGCTTATGTGGAAGTATTAGTACACTATTACTCTAGTACTAATAGAGAGGCTCACATGTAGGAAACATCTATGATCCAGGCAACTCAGAACTCTAACACTAAAGGATCATGATGCCCTTTCCTTTCTCATTGTGTCTTTTTACTTTCTCCTCCAGGTACAACCTCTCTGCTGGGTAGGTCCCTGCACCTGTTCTGTGTAACTCCACTCCTGACAGCCAACACTAGTGCTTTTCTCAACTCACAGAGCATACTACTCAAATCTGTTTGCCTCAAATCAAAGGGCTTGCATCCTGTTAGCTATAGTGATTCCTATTGGGCAGAAAACTTCATTGCAAGACTTGCAGTTTCAGTTTTTTGTTGTTGTTTTGTTGTTGTGTTTTCAGAGAGAAGTTTCTGAAGGGAAAGACTCTAGGAAGAAGCCAGGAAGTAGAGGAGTTGGTATCTTGATCATTTCTGACTCCAGTTTACCGCGCTAGAGACTTCAGGGAATTTGAGGTCTGGAACTTTCTCTCTTGATTGAGCTGAGATGTGTCTCTTTCAGTAGTACAGATCATTTACTCAGTGTACTGTCTGGTATGTTCTCATGGATTTATTTATTGATCACTATGTATGATCTTTGTATAACTGATATTTGATAGGAAAAGTCAAACCTTTGGATATGTAGCTTAGGACGCTCCTTCCCTGTTAAGGGATAATGATGAAGATTGCTGCATGAACATAAAATTATTTTACCTCAACTAATAATATTTAGGAAGGTGATAGGCATAATTGCTTCCCATTCTTACAGGAATTAAACCCTTCTTTGAAGAAGTGGATGGAGCAGACTTTAGAGATATCTATTCATATCTCCCTATAAGTTCATCTAAAAAGACCCAGGTGGATACATATAACCTATGTAGATAACACAGATATACACATGCATATACACCTTACATCAGAAAGAAATTCAGATCTATTTTTAAGCTACAACTGGACAACTGTGTTTTTCTTTTTCTTTCTCTTCTGCGTAACACTATTCCACTTTGCAACATCTCAATAGATCACATTTTCTCTTCTCTATTTTGTGAGCTTGTTTATTTCTCATTGAAACCTTGCTTCTGTTTTCCTTGGCCTCTAACAACCTGAATTGTAGAGAGAAGTACTTCAAGGCTCTTACTCTCCAGAAGAAAGATCAGTCAGCACTTAGAAAATAGAAAACAGCCATTTTAATGTGGCAAAAATGCAAAAATGCAAATTTAATTGATGTGAATAATGGCATCAATTTTTGCTACACTCCATACTCTTAATTTATTAAATTGAAATCTGCCCCCTTTTAACTTCTGCCTTTTGGGTTCAATGCTTTCTAGAGCTACTAAAAGAAAATCTCTTTCATATAACTTTCATCTTAACTCCCTGCCTTAAT
Source organism: Gracilinanus agilis (assembly GCF_016433145.1). Taxonomy (NCBI): domain Eukaryota; kingdom Metazoa; phylum Chordata; class Mammalia; order Didelphimorphia; family Didelphidae; genus Gracilinanus; species Gracilinanus agilis. Next base: position 152,939,943 of record NC_058130.1, read on the forward strand.
AGCAAGATCCCTAGTATTTATTCCTTGTCAGGTCAGGGAGAATAAGTTCCATCTGCTTCTTCTATGCTCTAGAATGAAGACTGTATGCCCCCTTTCACAGTCTACAATTCTTATTGAACCTTCCTAGGGCTGGAGATAAACATGTGAACTAAATTTCATTTTTCCTTTCAACTTCCAACATGCCCCAAGGCAACTAGCATATAGTTCAGGCTAATTGCATTAAACCTTGAAACTTGGGCCTCTCTCAGGCACTTAGTAACACTGGAGGGGGAGGGTAGGAGTGGTGATTACTGTCCTGCATTTCTGCTATCGGGACAAAAGTTTCCTAATTTGAAGCATTCGCCTTCCTCTTTTTGAAAATCAGGGCAAACTTTTGACCATCTACAATTTTCTGTTTCTTCTTTGCTCAGTGCTTTCTCATTATATCATTGACATTGGCTCAGTAATCACATCTTCATATTTTTCCAGTATGTAATTCATCTAGACCAATGATGGGCAAACTACGGCCAGCGGGCAGCGGGCCAGATGCAGCCCCCTGAAATGTTCTATTCCGCCCACAAAATTATTCCTAATCTGACGAATATAATGAGTAGGATACAATACAATGAAACTTGGAAAGAATTGCCTTAGAAACAGACTGAAAGATGAGCATTTCCTTTTCTTTGGCCCCCTCTTTAAAAAGTTTGCCCATCACTGATCTAGTCCAAGTGACGGGAATTTATTTTAAACAGGTATTTTCTTACTATCTTTCCACTTAATGTATGTTTCAATTTTTTTACAAACATCCTTTGTTTGACTTTTTAAGTATAAAGATAATTCCCCCAGTTAGGAAAAGGTAAAAAGCAAAATAGGTTTGTTTCTGCTTTCTCTAATTATTAATTAGCTAATTAATAAATAATAATAATGAATATCATCCACCTGATCTCAAACAGTGAACTGATATCAACCACTTTATTATACTTAGCTCTAATTTTCAGCATCTGAAAATTCAAATTTACCTTCAAACAGTTGCAGGATATCAACTCATCAATAAACATTTATTAAGCAACTAGAGATATGAGATTTTCCAAAAATTCTGAGGAAGTTCTAATATCAGAATCACTTGGCAGTTAGGTAGTGCAATAGATAGAGCACTGGGCCTGCAGCCAGGAAGATGCAAATTCAAATTCTTCATCAGACACTTACTAGCTATGTGACCCTAGGCAAGTCACCTAACTTTATTTGTCTTTGTTACCACAACTGTAAAGTGGGTATAAAACTGTACTTGCCTCACAGGGTTTTTATGAGAATCAAATGATATAATATTTGTAAAACATTCAGCACAGTGTCTGGCATATAGTAGGTACAGTATAAATGTTTATTCCTTATCCCCCACCCTTTTCCACTAGAGTGAGGGCATGAGGACTTTCAGGGGTGAATAACTCAGGTTGATAGAATTATTATGAGCTTTGGTTTGTTTTCTAGAAGGTTGATTATGATTATGAGCTTTGGTTTGTTTTCTAGAAGGTAGGTCACCCTGCTTTTAAAATGCAACTTCTATTACCTATCTCTGGTTTGCTCTCTCATTTTCTTACTGTATTTCCCAAGACAGCACATATGTAACTAGGGGCACCAAATGAAGATTGATATTTAGTTGTTTATAGTATCTTGAGGTTGTCTTTGATGAAGATGCCCTGATGGTAAAGAAATCCAGATGTTCTGAAATATCAGCTAAAAATTGCCAGAGATGTTAGGAGTCTGCTTGCTTCTCTATCTTTGGAAATATCATAATTACCAACTAGCACCTTTAAAAAAAAATCACAGAATCTCAGAGTTGGAAAGGATCTCAGAGTCCATATATTAAAGTTCAAAGTGAAACAAAAATTCACTCCATATTATACTGAAGATACATATGTCTCTGGCATATTTAAATAACTGAAATATTTATATTTATACAATATATATTTATGTCCTCTATCTTTCTACTATACATCTAATATAGTTATATCTATTTCTAGCATACTTATATATCTATGTCTAAAACATTTATCTCTGTGTATTTATATATATATATCCTAACATATCTATTTTATATCTGTATATCCAGTATCTTTACATATATCTAATATATAATCAGAAAATGTATATATTCTATATATATATTATGTTTATGATATTATTAAACATTATAAACACAATAATATTGAATGTAAATGTAATGTTATTAAACATATAATTATTTTGAAAATAGTGGTAGCAATTATAATATTAGACAAAGTAAAAGTAAAAATAGATCTAATAAAAAGAGAGAAGGAAAGAAACCACATCTTGCTAAAAGGTACCATAAAAATGAATATTCATACTAAATATATATGCACCAAGTGGTTATAGCATCCACATTTTTTCACCTTCAATAATAGTTCATTTTTTCCTAATTACATGTAAATATACATTTTAACACGTTTTAAAAAGTTTTTAGTTCCAATTTGTCTCCCTCTTTATGTGCAACTATTCAAAACATATTTCTATATTAGTCATGTTGTGGAAGAAGAAACATATTTTTAAAATCCACAAGAAAAACAAGGTGAAAAATAGTGTAGCATCCAAATTTTCAAAGGAGAAGCTAAATGAGTTATAGAATGTAATAGACAGTAAAACTATACTAGTAGAGGACCTGAACTGTTTCCTCTCAGAACTAGATATCTAACAAAAAAATAAACAAGAAGGTAAGGCAATCAATAAAATTTTAGAAAATTAGATATGATGGACTTCTGGAGAAAACTGAATGGGAATAGAAAGATATATACCTTTTTCTCAGTGGTACATGGTACCTACACAAAAAATGACTATGTATTATAGAGTATGAATATCCCACAACCAAATTCAGAAAAACCAATATTAAATGTATCCTTTTAAGAGGCAATAAAAATTACATTCAATAAAGGGCCATGAAAAGAGAGATTAGAAACTAAATAATCTAATCCTAAAGAATGCGTGGGTTAAAGAACAAATCAGAGAAACAACAAATAAATGCATTAAAGAGAATGACAACAATGAGACAAAATTCCAAAACTTATGGGATGCAGTGAAAGAAGTACTTGGGAGAAAATTTATATTTCTAAATGATGACTTTGATAAAATAGGAAAAAAAGCAGATCAAGGAACTAGGCAGGAAACTAAAAAAAATCAGAAAAAGAACAAATTAAAAACCTCTACTTAAACACTAAATCATAAATCCTAAAAATCAATGGAAAGATTAACAAAATTGAAAGTAAGAAAACCATTGAACTGAAAACTAAGACTTGGAACTGATTTTATGAAGAAAAAAAAAGACCCAATAATAGACAAACCATTGGTTAATTAAATTTTAAAAAAGAAAGAAGAAAACCAAAATTACCAGTATCAAAAATGAATGGGATGAATTCACAACCAATGAAGAGGAAATTAAATCAATGATTAGGATTATTTTGCCCAATTATAGTCAAATAAATCTGATAATCTAAGCAAAATGGATTAACATTTACAGAAAATAAATTGCCTAGATTAAAAGAAGAAATAGAATATAGAATTGTATTCTCAAGAGCTGACTTCCATGTAGAATTTTTTTCTCACAGAATTTTCTCTATCTTTTTTCAGTATCCTTTGAAATCTGTTCTCTCAAAATATAGAACACATGACTATTCCTGGCTTGCCTCTCTTCTCTCACAAATTCTAAGATGAAATGGTCACTTTCCTGCAAGGTTCAAATCATTTCCATCCTAACAGATAGTTTTTGCCTGCCAATGAGAATCAATTCAGAATAGTAGTTTTCCTTTTTCTTCCTCTACCTTTTGAAGGATGAATCTTTTTTTTTTAAGGTAAGTCAAGAAATTGTTTGTTACTATGCTTTTGACCCAAAGAGAGCTCTAGCAGGCGCCTAGGTAATTTGAGTCTCCAGTCATTACTCTATCATGCCTGCATTTCAAGATTGTGATCTATTTTCCAAACACCTCATCTCTCATTTTTGTCCAAGTATTTTGTAATGCCTTCCAATGATAATATTGCATCAGTTTCTGCCTCTAATTTTCACTCGAATATTTTCCACCATATTCTCTCTTGTCCCTTCTGGTTCCTGGATTTCCTCACATAAATATATAGTCTTTTTTTAAAACTATTACCTTCTATCTTATCAATTCCAAGACAGAAGAGTGGCAAGGGCTAAATAATCTGAGTTAAGTGACTTGCCCAGGGTCACATAACTAGGAAATGTCTTAGTCCAGACTTAAATCTAGGTCCTCCTGAGCCAGGTCTTGTGTTCTATTCACTGTGCTACCTATTGTTATGAAATAGGTGGGTAATCTTTGTTAAAGGAGGGATAAAGGGAAATATAGGTGATTTTGGAGGAGGAAGGAAGGGATAGGTGAGTGTAGGGATGAATGAGGTGGTATATAGGAAGGTAAGGGAATGAATGGGAGTATACAGGAGGGCAGTTCAAACAGGCTTATTCACTGAGGCTAGAGACGGAGGATACTGAGGAAATAGGCTGGGTTCTCAGGCAGGGAAGGTGTCTCTATGGTAAAAGAGGAATTGGGCCAGTCAGAAATGTTTTAGATCTGGCTGGAAGGTTTCTCTTGTTAATTTCTAAAATCCCTTGAGGGAGGAGTGAAAGGGTTCCTCGCTGCCAGTGAAACTGATGGCTGCAGGGAGTCTCAGGAAGGTACTTCCTGCCAAGAGGGATGCCTGAGGTTCCCTCAAGAAATAAAAGAAAATAATTCCTTCCCTCTTCAGCCCTTGCCTTAATCTTCGATACAATGATTCACCAGAGGCTTTGAGTAGGTAACAAAGGGAATTTATTAATGTCAGGGATAATCAGAAGGAGAGAGGGGTTTAGGGTGTTGTAACAGCCGCTAGGGAGGAAGCTGATGGTGGGGGAAGGGTCACAGGAAGGGGTTAGACTGAGAGAGGTCGGCTCTCCCAGTCAAGAAGGTTTGACTGTCTTTTGAAATAAAGTATTTATCAAATCACTAAATTAGGGGTGGCTTGTTTTAGGATGCCCTACTTGCCTACAGAAACTAAACCACGATGTCCAAGCCCACCCTTCCTCCCAGGGCCTAAAGGGAAATTCAGGGAAAATAGCAGGGATGTAATATGGAGAGGTCAGGGAGAGGTCCAGAGAAATCAGCTAGATCCAAAATGTCCCAAAAGACAGAAACACAGGCCAAGGCAGAGCCAAAAGCAAAGCCAACAGGCAAAGCCAAAGCCAGAAGGCAAAAGCCCATCAGTTGGAACTTCAGCACTATTTATAGCCTCAGGCTCCAACTGACTTTTGAAAATTCTAAAACCCTAACTGCCAGGGCTGCTTACAGTTGAATTTAGTAAAAGCAAAAGCTTCTGTAGCATCCTTGCATTACACTATCTGCCTAATGAATATATATTCTTTTATAATTTAAAAAATTGTAATAACAAATTTCTACATAAGATGAATATATATTCTTAAAATACAATGTCACTGCTTATCTTCCTCACCTTTGCCCCACTTACTTTATTGAATAAGGCATATCTACTTAGAGCCACATTGCAGTCTTAGGTACCATTCTAGTAAGTCTTAATGCTACAGATAAGTCAAATTTATTCGCTTTGTTAGACTCTCCAGTTCACCTTTTTATCTATACTTTGTGCATGAAAAAATATTGTCATGGGTCATCAATTTTTTAGATGTCCTTTATTGTGAGTTTCTGGTCATCTCTGTTATTATCCTTCTCCTTATATTGTTGTTACTGTGTATGGTGAGTGATAGGAAATTTCCTTCCTCCTTCATTTTTAGTTTTGATTTGATTTTCAACATTTCAAATAACTCCTTTTTTTAGCCAACACTTATTTGATGCACTGCATCCCTATCTAAGAACCCATCATCCTATATTTTAAGCTGTGGTCCAGAAATCCAAAATCTGTTCTCAGATACAATCTTCTTAACCAACTGTTCACTTCCCAAATCTGCCTTTCTGTTCTGAACACTTGCTTTTCAATGGGTAGAGATGATGAAAATGCCACCTAGGTGCCTACAGTCTTCAGTTTCTCATATTTCTTAGCAATTCATTCTAAATTCCTTCTGGCTGTACGGCTTTGCCTACGTGAACCGTAGGAAGGACAGTAGTCATTAGATGTGACAAGTCTGGGGATATCTTTTGTTATATCCTGGATACATCTTAGGTGTTAGGTAAATGGGCAGCAAAGAACCAAGTGGTAGAATTGAAATGATGGCTTTTAATTGTAAATGGGTAGAATTCTTTATTTCAATATGTCAAAAGTCATCAATAGCTCCCTAATGCCTTTGAGATAAGTAGCTAAAGGTTTTTTTTAATTAAGACCTCATTAAAATTATCCCAAAGTATCAGAGAGTGCCTCACTAGATAGAACATTCTTCATCACTGGTGACTTCAAGCAGATCCTAGATCAATGGTGTCAAATTCAAATAAAAATGGATTCCTATTGGATCCACAAAAATGGGCCACATATTGACTTAGAAAACTCCCAATATCGTCTATATTTTTATTCATTTTGTTAAAAGTTTCCCAACTTCATTTTAATCTGATTGAGGATCACTTGGGAGTTTTGTGGGTTGGGTGTTTGAAACGTCTGGCCTAGAAGATGATCATTTGACCAGAATATTTTAGAATCCTCTTCATATATGGGTTGGACTAGATATCATCTAACATCCTTTCCATTCTGAGATTCTATTATTCTATGCAATTAAAATCAGCTTCAGTGGAGGGATCTGAGTCATGTCCTGTGGGTTTCTTGAAGAATGCAAAACTCCCTAGTATAGCTTGAACCAGATTAAAATTAATTGGGAAATGTTTAACAAAATAAATAAAAATACAACATAGATGACATTAATTTGTGCTTTGTTTAGTCAATGCTCCACTAATGTGGAGAACTTTCTATTTGAGTCTTACATCAGTGACCTATATTATTTTTGACCTGCTATTTGTGAATCTAATTTACTATATTTCTCCCTTCTAGTCAAGGACCCCCCCAAAATGAACCTTGCTTGTATAAGTAGCCTGAATTCTAATCATTTTAGTTTGGGTCTATTTTAGGGTAAGAAAAGTTCATGTTGTAATTTGCAAATCCCATCTCTTACCTCTTGAACCCAATCTTTAGGGATGACATTAATTGCAATTTCTAGCCTAAACACTTTGTTTTTCTAAAACATCTCTTTTCTATTTCTGGCCCTCAACTCTAGTTTCAGGGAATCTCCTTAAGTATAACTTCAGATGTTTACTAGCTTCTGAGCTCCTTACTTATTCACATTCTGTAAGGGATGAAGGAAAAGAAAGGAATCTGAATGCTGGTATCTACGATGATTTCCTCCTTTCCATTGTGACAAATCTTTATAATCATCAATCTTAAAAATAATGAATAGTTGATTTCAACAGTACAATGAAATATCTAATTTGATCTAAAATATCTAATTCAAATGTCATTCTCATTTTACAGATATGGAAATGGAGGCAGAAAGAGGTAAAAGTTTCTTGCTCGAGGTCATATAACTATGAAGTATCTCTAAGCTGAGACACAAACTCAGATCTCCTGATTGCAAGATCAGTGTTTTTCATTACAACCTACAAACCACTAGATTTAGGAGAGAATCATTGTGGTAGGGAAGGCATAGGATGGTATTGTGATTAGTCAAGTACAGAGGTACCCAAATTTCTAGCTTTACCCTAAATAAAGTTATGATTTCATCAACCCACAAGAAGTTATTAAGTACTTACCAGGCACATAGCTCACCATCTTGCTAAGGCATGTTTTAAAATTTATGTATGGGGAATTGCACCCCAATGGTATACACATGAATGGAGATAAGCCAGCAGGGGCCACTCCATACAGTTTGCTAAGGATATCCCTTCTAATTTCCTAGAACAAATATGGTTTAGCCTTGATGAACTCATTGTTTAATTGTTTCAATCATGTCAAACTTTTTTCAACCCCTTTTGGGATTTTCTTGGCAAAGATACTGGAGCAGTTTTCCGTTTCTGTCTCCAACCAATTTTATAGATAAGGAAATTGAAGCAGACAATTAAGTGATTTGTTCAGGGTTACACAGCTAGTAGGTATCTGTGGCCAAATTTGACCTCAGGAAGATAAATGAGTCTTCCTGACTCTAAGCCAAGCATTCTGTCCACTGAACCACCTAGCCACCCTCACTGAAGGAGTTGTGTGTTTTGACAAATTAATGTACCTTATGGAGATTCAATTTCCAGAACAATTTGCTGAGAACATCTGTTACTCTGAACAGGAATGAGTATGTGTTTGAGCAACCCCAGGTTTTCATTCATTTATTTATTTAATTTTTAAATTTTGAATATTTTCTCCTAGTTACATATTTCATGTTCTTTCCCTCTCCCCCAATCAGGTTTTTAATATACCCACATTTGTGGTGAAACCTATCTAGCATAAGTTCACCATTTCCTATTTCTATTAAGTTTGAGGAATGGTGGTCATTCTCTTCTGCCACCTCAAAGAAAGGATGCTACTTGCCACAGGTGGAGTTGAAGAAGAGAGATTTAGAGAATAGAATCACTTTCTTTTATAAGATTTACTCTCAGCTCATTTAATAGGATGGCCAATTAGGGGATTATTTCAGTCATCTCCAAGGCACAAGTCCTTCAGCTCTGAGCCGCACAGACCCATGTCCACAAATGCTCCATAGGGTGTGGTCTGTGCTACGTTTTATGACATCTGCACAGCACAACTCAAGCCTATAATGGAAAATAATTTCTTCCACTTATTGAATATAACCCTTGTATGCATGTTCCTGCACTCAGGAAATCATGGATCTTTGTGTTACTGAAGTACCGAGCACTCAAAATGGACACTGGAGTCCATATCCTTTCTTAATTTCCTTGGAATTTTATCAAGTATGTGTCTGTGGCAAGGCCATTCATTTAAATCAGTGACTGGTTAGTAAAATTAAACAAGCATTTTGCTATTTCATATAGAGACAATCTTTACTATTTAACTAGATTATAGACATTTATGAGTATGAATCAGTGAGATGGAATAAAATAGTCGAGATTTTTGCCTTATTAATTTAACAGGGAAAATTCTCCAGATTTGTGATCATACTCCCTAATCTTTTTATTTCCAATGAGCCTCTTTATAATGGAAAGTAAAAGAAGATAGCACAATGAACTATGGAGTTTTGCTTTAAAGATCCTGATATAAAATATATCTGCTGAGATTTTCATGTCAGTTTTTAAACCTTTTTTTTTTGGCAGTACTTGCACATATATAAAATTATATATGTATAAATGCCATTCTACATTATCTTAAAAGCTTCCTGCTGCTTTAGGATACATACTGGATGCAAAACATTTTTGAGGCAGACTCCAAATCAACAAATACAGTGAAATAAAACATAAGAGGGCTGAACTATAAGCATGAAGGATGCCATTTCTGCATTTTTTGAGAGGAGAATGGAATTCATGCATGGTCAATGCCTGTAGTTAAACGAGGCAGGTCAACTTACTGGTGTTTTGCAGTGAGGTCTGGGAGAAATTGGGAAAACCGTCTGTTTGAGATCGAGAGGAAAGATAATTCAATGAATACATTTAAATACATAGCTCATGTTCTGCTTTAATAAAAGTCAATAGAGAAGCCAAATGATCTCCTGGAAATACTTACACCTTTGATGTTAATCATAGCTCCTGGTGGTCCAGGAGGCCCAGGGGGACCAGGCAAGCCAGGTGGGCCCTAAGGAGTAAAAGGAAAGGAAATTGATTACTCAAAAACTTCTGGGAGGGAAAGGAGATTTCTAAAAAGAAAAAAATATTGAAGAAAGGAAGATTAGAACCAATGAATATCCCTATAATCAGGCTTAGACCACTATTTTAGGAGAGCTGAGGAACTGTCCTTGGTCTATTGAAATAACCTTTGAATTGGTTTTCTTGTCTCTAGTCTCTCTTCTCTATAACTTCTCCTCCACCCTGCTAAAAAAAAATAATCAACATTCCTAAAGTCCAACCATGGCATTCACTTGCTCAAGAAGCATCAATGATCTCCTCTTGTCTTTCAGATAGGAGCATAGGGTTATAGACCACAAGCTCAAAGAAGTCTCAGGAGACAGTTAGCCCATTCTCTTCATTTTATAGAAGAGGAAACTAAGACTCAGAGCCTCGTCAAAGGTCACACAGGTAATACGTGGCAAGAGTGAGATTTGAACCAAGGTCATTTGACTCCAAGTTAATAGAATGCAAAGTCTTCTTTCTGGCATTTAAAACTTCACCATCTGTCTCCAACCTACAGATCTTAAAGCCTTCATTATCCATTTCCAGGCTTGTTTTGTAGCCTGATTTCATGTTAATCACTCACCTTTGTGTCCTCTAGCTAAGGTAGTCTAATTCCTGCTCCCCATCCATGACATTTGGGCCATCTAAGTGGCACAGTGCATAGAGCGCTGGGCCTGAAATCAGGGAGACCCAAGATCAAATCTGTCATCAAATACTTGCTAGCTGTGTGACCCTGGTCAAATCGCTTAGCCCTGTTTGCCTCAGTTTCTTCATTTGTAAAATGAGTTTGGAAAGCTACTCCAGTATCTTTGCCAAGAAACCCCTGAATGGGGTTATAAAGAGTCAGATGTGACAGAAACAACTAAAAAACAACAAAATTCCTGCCGTTCTATTTCCTTCCCTCTATATCTTGGCCCAAGTTGTCCAGTCCTTCCTGTCTGGAATGATCTCCCTCTTCACTTCTGTTTTTTGGAATCTTTAATTAAACAGAAAGCATTTAAGAAACTCATCTCAGGTGCTGCCACCTCCAAGTGCTCTTCTTCCCTTACCATGAAATTTATTTGTATTTATTTTGTATATATGCAATGTTCAATCCATGTTGCTTCCCTCCTATAGAATGTAACCTCCTCAAGGCAGGGACTTTAAAAAATGTATTTGCATCCGTAAGACAGTTCCTGTTAATAAATACCTTTTGAATGGCCAATATGGAAAGATATATTTTGCAAGACATCATATGCATAATGGGTATCCTATCACTTGCCTTCTTAATGGGTGAGGGAGGGCTTGAGGGAGGATGAGAATTTGGAATTCAGAATTTTAATTTTATTTTTTAATTTATTTAAATTTTTTTTGAATTAAGAATTTTAAAAAGAAAATGTTAAGAAATGAATGAATAAATGCTTGTTGAATGAATGATTAGATGATGGAGAAATGAGGGTCCCTTGGCAACTCTTCATGTTTCTGTGCCTCAGATGGTCCAAACTTGGCTAGCTGATATGTTTTAGGTTCTGTTTATTTTTGTATTAAATGTGAACAGTTAAAAATCTGACCAGAACAAAATTGCAAACTGAAGGCTTTCATTTTGAAAAAATATATTAAAATTAAAAATATATTAAAAATATAAACTAGAGCAATAAATTTCACATAAACTTCTTTAAATAATCGAAAGTAGAGTAAACTTCATTGAAATCTGTTTAATATAATTGAAAATATGATCATTTCAGAGTCTTTCTCAGTTTCCATTTTGCTATAAAAATGAATGAACCAGAAATTGTTTCTTAAGCTCCATTAAAGTTTCCTTCTTACCATTTATTTGCTTCTAATCTTTAAATTCTTGGCAAATAAATTGTATTCTTTCTCATATCTATCAGTTCCTTTGAAATGTATGGTAAAAACTCTATTTTGAAAGGTACACATTTATTTTGCTTTTTATAATTACACAAAAGGATTGCACCGACAAGAATAAATGAAAAAAATATGAAAAGAAATTTAACTTGTTTTCTAATAGAAAAAAGCAATACAGGGAAATTTAGTTATTTTTTTAGTGATTGATTTTGGGAATAAACATCATTTTTTAAAGTTTAGTTCAAGAGATTTTTTTAAGGTAACAGATCTTTTAGGGAAAAAAATACGTATATATTTTTAGAGAGGAAATAGAGGTAACTTCCAGCATAGGATTCCCCAGAGGGCAACTTAGATCTTAAAAAAAAAAATTTAGACAGGAAATAGAGATAACTTTCAGTGTAGTATTCCCCAAAGGTCAATGGGACTTTTACCTAATGTTTTCTGGGTGGACTTTTCAGACCAGGGTGTGGGTGTGTATGGAGAGGGGAGAAAAGAGGAGGAAAAAGACATTGAGCAACAGTGGCCTTGGGCTCCTGGAAACATAGCCTAGTGACCCAGCATCATGGGAATTTTCTGGAGTTGTGTGTAGGTGTTTTCACATGCATAGGATGCAGAGGAGGGAAACAAGGGAAAAGGAGAGAACAGCAATGACCTACCAACTCTGGAAAAATTGTTTAATACTTTGTCATCATGGGAATTTTCTGAGTGTTTTTTAAAATTTGATTGGTTTTGTTTTGTTTTGGAGACAGTGTCTGCCTCTGATTATATCTAAAAATCATTGAGGAAGAAAATAACTTTAAAAATGCATGTCATTAATTTAATCATGTTTACATATGAAATATTTTCATAGATGAATTAACCTGAAGAAACTGATACAAATTCGAACACATAGTTCAACTATCAGGGCTCTTCAGGGAAGCAAGATGGCCTTCCAAGTGACAACTGAGTGCTTATGAGGGTCAATCTGAAGAACAATAATTGGGAGCAGCTGGCTGGCACAGTGTATTGAGAGCCAGGTCTAGAGACAGGAGGTCTTGGGTTCATATCTGATCTCAGACACTTACTAGCTGTGTGACCCTGGGCAAGTCACTTAACCCCCATTGCCTAGCCCTTGTGGCTCTTCTGCCTTGGAACCAACACACAGTATCGATTCCAAGGCGGAAGGTAAGTGTTTAAAAACAAATCACAATAATAGCTAGCATTTATATAGTATTTGTTTGTGGCAGGATTCAAACTCAGATCTTCCTCATTCCAAGTCCATCAATATTCACTACATTTACCTAATTGCCTAGGTAAAAGATAGGAAGAAGGAGTTTCCAGAAGTATTTAGGTTCCCTTGTTGTTTTATTCCTTGCTGATGGTTTGCTAGAGCAGTAGTCTTTTAAAGTGTATGTGTGTGTGTGTGTGTGTGTGTGTGTGTGTGTGTGTGTGTGTGTGTGTGTGTGTGTATTATGGTTTCCAAGGTACCATAGCTTGGTTATTAAGAGATCAGAGATGAGGAAAATGAGTCACATCCTCCTTCATTCCCCTAAAACTTTCCATTGTCTCTAACATTAAGTACACCACTTTGTTCAATACCTTCCCCATCAGCCACCTACCATATCTGGCTTTCCATGGGTACACTGAACAAGGACCCACTGCTAAGTGCAAGAAGGAAATAGCCCAATGCATAACCCAGGCACCTTCACTCAAATTTCCATCAGCAACACTATCTTATGGTTTTCCTAAACCCCTTCTCTCTGCCCACTTCACCACAAATGGTAGGTTCCAGAGCAATGGATTATAGGAACATCCTCTATATACATGCACACATATAGATATATGTTTTTTATACATATATCTTTTATTTGACAGGTTGTCACTTTATTCTCCTGTTCTACTCCCAACTAACTAGACTTCAAACTTCCCTATTTCTATGGAGGGTGCCACCAACTTTCTAAGTTTATATGTTCTCAACATCTTTATTCTTGATTCTTTAGCTCAGCTGAAAATGTGTTCTTCAGTATTACCAATGATCTCTTACTTTCATTTGGTGACTTCTTTATAATGATTTCTACACAAATAACATATGTGTCTGAACACACACAGATACATATACCTGATTGTAATCTCCCTCCTGAGTTTATGCCCTGCATCATGAACTGCTTAGAGGACATTTCTTACTGGATATCTCATCAGCACCTCAAATTCAACATGTCCAAAATAGAACTCATTATCTTTTCTCTTAAATGTACCCTTCTGAAATTCACTTTTTTTGTTGGTAGCACTATCATTCTTCACACTATCATACCCATTCCCATTTTCAACATTCTTTCCAAGGTTCTCAACTTTGGCATTATCCTTGACTGTTCATTTTTTCCTCACTTCACATATCCATTCAGTTTCCAGATTTATGTCATTTCTCCTTCCACAATATTTTCCCCATTTATATATTCTCTACTCAGTAGTTACCACCCTTGTTTAGTACTTTATCACCTTATACCCAAACTGTTATAATCACCTCCTAAATGTTCTCCCCATCTCAATTTTCTTCTCTGCTTCAATCTATCCTCCATGTAGCTGCAAGTGATTTTTTCCCTTAAAGTAGATCTAACCATGTCATGTCTCCCTAGAGGATCAAATATTATTTCATTTATTTCATCAAGAGAATTTATCTCATTCTCTTAAAATCTCTTTTTGGGGGTTTGTTTTCTTTTTTCCTCTACAACTTTGAATTTTTATTTTTTAGAAAAATTTTCCATGGTTCCATGAGTCGTGTTCTTACTCTCCCCTCCACCTTTGGGGGTATGTTTTCTAATTTATATAATATTTATTATAGTAACATGCATATAACTTATAAATGAATAGGTATGCATCTCATTGATACTTTTTTTAATCTGGTAGAAGTATATAATAAAAAAATCAAGATCACCATGCTATGCTGCATTAAGGATGTTCATGACACTGAACTCTAATCCACCATCTTCCCTCTTTTTATATTTCAAGTTTGGTTACCTCTTTGAGGTTCCTGATTGCAACCCCTACTTGATAATTTGGTTTCTGTGTGTTGACCCCAAACTATTCCCTGTCTGCAATTAGCCTGATTAAGCTGCTTCCCAGATATTAAAAAAAAAAAAGCCCTTTTAAGTGGTGCAGCTAAATAATGAAGTCCAACACAGGAAGTGTTGGGTGGTAGACAAAGTCAGGAGATATGAGTTCTAGTTCCAGATCTTGGGCAAATCAGTTAAGTATTGTGGGCATTAGTGTCTTCATCTTTCCAGTGAAAAAGTTGACCACATTACTAATTAAACTCAGTTTAGTGCTAAAGTTCTGTGAGATGAATAAATAAATTTTGTTGTACAATGATTTTCATCTAAATTTAATTTTATTTTAGAGACTGTGAAAAAGAAATATGACCCCCAATAAGATAAAATAAATTTCAATTTTAGGGGTTCTATAGATATACCAATGGCAACTTCAGTCAATTTGTCATCCTCGGTATATAAAATTAATACAGAATCACATACTACATTACCCACTTTGATCATTTAAAGAGAGTAACATTCTGAATGTATATAACTTAAACCAGTGCATAAATCTGCCAATTTGATGTATATGTTTTCTAATTTTGATAAAAACTCAGGTAGAAATTATGGGAAAACAGACAAAAATGACCTTAGATTTTTTTATAGTAATAAACATTTACATAGTGCTTAGTGTGCTAAGATCTTTACAAATATTATCTCATTTGATCCTCACAACAACCCTGGGATATAGGTGTTATTATTATACACATTTCACAGATGAGGAAACTGAGGCAAACAGATTAAATGATTTGTCCAGGATCACATAGCTAGTGAGTATCTGAAGCTGGATTTAAACTGAGGTTTTACTGACTCCACATTCAGCACTCTATCCATTAGGCTAATACAAGAAACGAGCAAGCAAGAAAACGAGGAGACAGTGTGGCAGAGATTATTCCATGTATCAATTCTGAACTAGTATTATTACTGAGAGTATTATCAAGAAATCTAGGTGCAACATTAAGGACTTCAAGGTTTGAATTCTTATTAAAGAACCATAATATTTATATTTCAAAATCTGCTGAACATTAATATGGCTATAATGAAAGATGTTGAAAAAATTTTAGACCTTGAAACATAGTTAAGTGGATATATATATGTATATATATATATATATATATACATACATGCATGTATGTATGTATTAGGTAATGAAGGCATTTAGCAAGGTATATGACAATTTCAATGGCTTCCAAGATACTTAAAGATGGAAAAGCAGCTTAGGATAATGGAAAACTCATTGGATTAAAAATTTAAAGATTTGAGTTGGAATTCTGACTCTTCTACTTTCTGGCTATATGACCTAGAATAAGCTGTTTTAGCTCCATAGTTTTCAGTTTCTTCTCCTGTAAAAATGAGAGAATTGGTTTAGATGATTTCTGAGATCTTTTCCACTCCCTGAATTTATGTTCTATGAAAGTAGGAAAAAATAAATGAATTTATACTATTAAAATAGTTAATTGAAAGTAAAACCTAATGTAAGATCTTAGATTTAGAGGTAGAAAGGGACTTGTGAGCTCACCAAATCCAGTTCCCTTTATTTCAAGGTGAGAAAAGAGGTCCAGAGAAATTAACTGGTGTTATAAAATAAATTAATATGACTCTTCTTGATATTGCTATGCTCCTAGGGGATATTGGTTTGGTAAGCTGTGGCTTTTGTATTCCCCTAGGTAGCTGGTGCAGGGGGATCATTGAACCCTGTCACCGTGCTGGATGTTATAATGCCCTATTTCTATAACAGTGCCCAGGCAGGACCCTTAATGGTCAGGTAGATGGGTAACCCTTTCAGGTCCCACCTGGGGTTGGATTGATTATTAATATTGGGCTCTATTAGCCTTGGATAATGTTTTCATCTGACTGCATTGCTCCCTCCCCAAGGGCCGTGATGTAATGACCACTCAGGAAGGTACTTAAATAAACTTTATCTATAGATGTTAAATAGGGAAAGGAATAATCAGGAATGGATTGGGGATAGGAGACCCTGAACTATAGCTATAATCAATAATCCCTCAGGACTGTAGGCTGTTGTTCAGTTAGCTGGAGCTTGTGGTTTCACACTCCTCTGGTTCAGCCTGGCCACCACCAAACCAGGGAGGACAAACTGCTCAGTTGGTACAGATATTGTGATTTCTCTCAGCTTCCCTGTTCTCAGTTTGTGGTGTCAGCCTGCACAACCTTTAGGAAATAATTACCCTTCACCTCCCTCTGTTTCTTCTCCTTCCTTCCTCCCGGTTACCACCCGGGCCCAGATACCTAAATATCTAATGATGATCAAATGCTTAAATATCTAGGAGATTCAGAGAGGATCAATGGTCCAAGCTCAAAGACCTAAGACCTGAGCCTCCAGGACCAAAAGACCCCTCCCAGATGACAGTTAGGGTATTTTTATCCTCAGGCCAACTGCCTTTCCTCCTGTCCTTACGGCATCCGGGAACATTCTGATGTCTTCCAATTGTCTCCCTTGTCAATCAAGGTGAAACTCAGAGTTTGAATATAACACTGGTTAGTCCTAATCATATAGATAATAAGTAGAAGACCTAAGATTTGAACCTAAGTCTTCTGACTTCCAGTCCAGTTCTCTTTCTAGTAGACTGCTATGCCATACTTTATGTCTCTTTCAAACACACAACTGGGATGAAAACATCAGTTTACTATTTGTATTGTTTGTTACTCAAAATGGAGAAGATCATAGAATACTAGAACTATAAAAGATACTGATTAAAATAAAAAACTTGTAAAGAACTACATGAGACAATAAAGTGAAATGAATAGAAACAGGAGAACATTATACACAGCCACAGAATTAATTCTGGAAGAATAAATTGTGAATACTACTTCCAGAAAGTGAACAGAAAGGTTAAATATGAAAAACTTCATTCATAGGTACATGTTGGTCACTTCGAGGATGCCTTTAGTGATATGGGGATGGTGGGAAGGAACTGGGACACTAGTGGACAGGATTTATTATGTAGATATGAAGAAAAGTAAGCCAAACATATGGGAGTTTTGTGGTTTCATTCATGCACTGTCTTCTTTTTCTTTGTTATGGAAATGCTTGCTTCATTTAATTTTGTATCATCAAAAAGGGATCCTGGAGCCTATTTTGATGAATAGTTTCATTTTTGGTTGGGATCTATGAAGTCAGAGGCACTTTCCATTTTACACATCAATACACACTCAATCAAACATTTTTTAAGTGCTTCTTGTATGCCAGGTACCCGTGTACTAGGAACAAGGGATACAAATGAAAGATGAGATTGTCTTGCCCTCAAGAAGTTTATATTTTCCAAAGGAGGGCAGGGATAAATAAATACCCCACAGCAAATAGGTAAGAAATATCGAATAAGCACAAAGCAAAAAAATGATGAAGCTAAGATGCAGAGGGCTGAAAGAACTTGCCTGATGTCCCTCATGGATTAATATCAGAGCAGAGATTCAGACTGAGCCCGCGGAATTCGAGTTGCTAAATCCTCTCAAGAGAGAGAGTAAATGTGCGGTGGTAGCTTAGAAAAGAGTGAAATTCGTTTTTAATGAAATGGAAGACTGCTTTAAATTGGCTCCCAGGGTTCCAACACGCTGTATTTAACCCCTTCGGGAGCTCATTCTCCGAACGTAACTGTCGTCCCCTCAGAGAGCCTGGGATCCTAGGGCTTGACAGAGGAGTCAGGAGGGCAAAGAGCTGGGGATTTTTTTACCAGAACCAGCAGAGGGCAGCAGAGAGCCACCTGAATCTGGGTATGAATGGAAGCCAGTCTTCTCTTCCTGGGGACAAACTCTGGACCAGGGCAATGGTAAAGAAGAAATTGGGAGACCAGTTATCCTGGGAAGCTGGAGAGCAAGCAAGTGGTGGGGTATTTCACTACGTGATCAAAGCAAAGGGGAAAGTCTAGAGAGTGAAATTTGGCCCAGGAACAGGCAGAAGCAAGAAGAGTAAGTTGTTGGATGGGCAACACAATTAGAACTGACACACTTCCTGCAGGCGGTCTCTTGGCACCAATCGCCCTGATCTTTAAAAGGACATCTCCCAGCTGGTCCCTGATACGTAGCCAGGTCCCGCCAGGTTGCAAATAAGGTCCTTTTTGCCAACCTAAAATGACTATGTTATTTATGGTTGGAATGCAGTCCAAGGAGGAGAATGCCAAAACCAAACCCTTAAGGCAAGTGGGGTTGCAGAGGAGGAGAAGAGACGGTTGAGGAAGGAAAGAGGCATCAGGATTTGAAAGGGAAAAGAATCAATTTATCAAGATAAATTTAGGAACTTAGGAATCAAGAGGAGTTGGGGAATAATAGATTCAAGAAGCATTGACTTGGAATTGAGTAATGAATCTAAGAAATGAGGTCACCAGTAGATAGCAGGTTGCCTGGAAGCCTTTATTCCCTGGGCATACCTAGTCATGTATATACTATTATGGCCACTGTATATATACTGTCAGATTTGGTGGGTGTATCAGTTAGTTTTGCCATATTATTATTTTTTATTCTTTTGCTATACATCATAACTCACTTGATAGGGAAAGAATATTCTCAGAGTGAAAGTAATATAAAAATAAAATACATTGATATAAATTTAAAATTTAAAATTAGTTGTGGAATAAATGATACTGAATGCAAATATCTAGATTTAAATAAATGGTCCTAGCTCAGTTGCATGCAAACTAATTATATATCAAGTTAAAAAGTATCTGAATTTCAGAAGTATATAGTACTATCCAAAAGTTAAATAATAACAATGATGACAATAGCTAACATTTATATAGTGCCAATTGTGTTCCAGGCACTGTGCTAAGTGCTTTATAAATATTGTCATTTTATTCTCGCAACAACCCTGGGAGGTAAGTGCTCTTATTATACTCATTTTACAGATGAGAAGACTGAGGCAAATGGCTACTAAATGACTTTCCCATGGTAACACAGCTATCTAAGGCTGGATTTAGAAAGGCATCATTGATCTCATCAGGTATCAGAAATAAGAGAAGATCTAGGCCTAGAGACAGGAAGTCTTGGGTTCAAATTTGTCCTCAGGCACTTCCTAGCTATATGATGCTGGACAAGTCACTTGACCCATTGCCTAGCCCTTACCATTCTTCTACCTTGGAATCAATACACAGTACTGATTCTGAGATGGAAGATAGGAGTTTAAAAAAAATAAAGACAGTAGGATTCATTCATCCAGACATAGGTACCTTCCCTAAAGAATCTCTCAGGTATCATACTGGGAATAAAGAAAAGGTTCTGTTTCTGGTGAACTGTACAAGTGTTTCCATCTTTACACAACCCTAAGACTTAGGTGAACGGAAATAATGTACTTATTACATGCTAGTCTCATGGCACATATAATACTATACATGCCATCATTCACTACTTTACCATGTGTCTGCTATGGCATTGCTAGGTATGATTAGCACCCTTGGTCTGATGGACATACATAGTATACAAATCATATTTTGCGTGATTCCTTTGTTATTATGCTTTGTTATACTACAGCAAGAAGCTAGGAAAGAAATAAATATAAAAGCGGTTATTTTTTTTTACCAGAAAGAAGAAATGAAAGATGCAGGAAGTTCCTGGGAACTTTGGAATTCTTTTATGAGATCATTTCACAGATAGTTGCTGACTGCATTTACTGTTACATTAAGCATTGGCTATAGTCTTCTAATGTCCATATGCCATATATAGACTATCAAACAAAAAATTGGTCATAGAGACTTTGAAGATAGAATCTAAAGTATTCAAATAGGCAGTATGCTGATATTGGGGACAAGCAAAAATAAACTTTAAAGATTTGAGATTCAGGAGGCAAGGAAACTAAGGGACCTGTCCAGTGACCCAAAGATATTTGTGCTATGTTTGTATTTCTTCCAGAGGCTATCCACAAATATGTTTGTATCAGATATAAAGTATTCTCTCTGCTATGAGAGAAGGTGAAAGGGTTGGAAGCCATCCTTCTTTTTTTTCTTTCAAGTGTTTCTGGAAAGGATGAAAAAAAATGACCTGGTTAGAATCAAGAAAATTACTAAAAAGGTGTAGAGGAATTCAAAGCAATGTTAAGAGTTGGAGAGTAGATAAATTTGACTCAGAAGGGGGAGGGGAGAAGTAATTGATGTTATATAATAGATATAAGGCTCCCCTCTCCCCTAGAAATTGTGACTGGAACAGCTAAGGAAGGAATGGTACCTTATTTTCTATGAACTGATAAGGGATCCTCAAGTGTAAAGAAATCCTTTGCTAGCTCTAAGATGCTAAGTCTTGTCATGGTACTTAGCAACCCTTTGCAGAATGATAGGGTGTTGGCTGCAATGTGATATAAAAATGGGCACTTAGGAGTTAATTCTTTCTTCCTATCATATACATTGTGGAGAGTTTATCAGAACTTAGTAACATGCTGACTTCTGCCTCCTTTCTTGTTATTCTTGTGGGGATAAATGACACCGAAAGAAGAAACTTTGAAAGGGTCTCACAATTGCAAAGTCCTAGGGTACAAAGCTGAAGAACTCAGAGGCATGTATGTTGTATCTATTACTTCCATCCAATGACAGTAAGGACTTAAGAAGATTTAAAACAATACAAGTAAAGTAGAGGTAAAAACTGGCTAGGAAGATAGTGTGGGAAAATAAGATTTGGGATTTGGGGACCACAGTTTAAGATACAGTATTTATAAATCATTGGCCATAAATTTGAAAAGGTTTTGAACAAAGAAAACCAATGCAATCAAGATTAGAAGGAAAACAACAAACTGGGGGTGGGGGGACTACAACAAACTTCTCTGATAAAGGTCTCATTTCTCAAATATATAAAGAACTAAGTCAAATTTAAAAGAATCCAAGTCATTCCCCAATGGTTAAGTATGAATTATGGGATTGAATGAAAGGATATGAATAGGCAGTTTTCAGATGAAGAAATCAAAGATATCAAAAATCGTATGAAAAAATATTTTAAATCACTCTTGATTAGAAAAAATGCAAATTAAAACAACTCTGAGGTACCACCTCACACCTATGAGATTGGCCAATATGACAGTAAAGGAAAATGATAAATGTTGGAAGGAATGTGAGAAAATTGGGACACTAATGCATTTGCTGGTGGGGTTGTGAACTGATCCAACTATTCTGGAGGACAATTTGGAATTAAGTCCAAAGGCAATAAAAGAATGCATACCTTTTGATCCTATAATACCATTATCAGGTTGATATTCCAAAGAGATTTTTTTAAAATGGGAAAGGACCTGTTTGTACGTTTCTTTATATTTTTCACTCATTTTCCAAACTCACCAAGAAAAACATATAAATTTTTATTTTTTGTACATTTCTTTATATTTTCTGTTTGTACAAAAATATTTATAGCTGCACTTTTTGCGGCGGCAAAGGACTGGAAACTAAAGGGATCATGTTCAATTGGGAAATGGCTGAACAAATTGTAGTATATGATGGTGATGGAATACTATTGTGCTATAAGGAATGATCAACAGGAGGACTTCAGAAATAGCTGGAAAAACCTTTATGAAGAAATGCAGAGTGAAATAAACAGAACCTGGAGAATGTTATACACAGTAACTGCAATATTGTGGAATTAAATGTGATAGACTCCGCTACTAACAGCAATACAATGATCCAGAACAATCCTGAGACTTATGAAACAGAATATCCACCTCCAGAGAAAGAACTGTTAGAATAGGAATGCAGATGAAAACATGAACTTATCACTTGTTCATTTGAGTATATATATCTTGGAGTCTTTGTTTTATAAGATTATTCACTTACAAAAATGAATAATATGAAAATATGTTTTGCATGATAATACATGTATAACCCAGATTGAATTGCTTGTCATCTCTGAGAGAGGGAGGGAAAAAGAGAGGGAGGTGATATGGATCATATAACTGTGGAAAACATATGTGGATGTTCGTTATTAAAATTAAAAAAAATTTTTAAAAGGAAAAAGAAGTCATCGACCAGCGATATAGTTCATTTAATGAGGACCAGGAAGAAGTGTTTATTGGAAGGTTTGTTAATCTTCTCAAGAGGTCTTTAGGCTGAAAATAGCAGGAGAGGGAGAAAAATTGCTAGATAAAACTGCTAAGCCAGGTAGGGTAATAGAAACAGAAACATAACATAGAAAGAACAGTAGATTACAGGTCCAAGAATTCGTAAAAGGAAACAATTTATGTGGGGCAGAAAAGATACTCACTTGTATCAAAGTAAAATATACTAAATGTTCCAAAAGCCTCAGTACAGTTTTAAACTATTAAAGATTAAAACTATATCCAGTGGTTCCCAAACATCAGACATGTCTTAACTGTGTGACCCTGAGTAAGTCACTCAACCCCAGTTGCCTAGCGATACCACTTTTTCCTTGGAATCAATACTTAATATTGAGTCTAAGACAGAAGGTAAGGGTTAAAAAAAAAGAAAAGATCATTGAACTGGAGTAGCACAATAAAAGAAATTATATAGTAGAGGAGACATCTATGAACCAGAGGATGAGTTATGGTGGAGATCATTAGGGTGAGGATCAAAGGAGGCAGTAACATAAGATATATTCTGGTATTATATTACAAACTGATCTGATGGGGGAAATACTTGATGAGTTTTTCTTATTTAGGTAATAAAATAGGCAGTACTTATAGGTAGCATGCCATAGCCTAAGGTTATATATACCAATTACATGTAATAACAAATTTCTACACTCCACGGGCTAAGGTTTTAAAGGGAAGTTGACTCAAAAGTAAAATGTTCTCAAGAACAATTTTTTTTTAATTGGTCAATTGTCATACTCAAACTCTGGGAGCTGAGAGTCTTACCTTGATTGACAGGTGAAGACAGTTGGAAACATTGGAATGTTCCCAGATGCCATGAGGACAAGAGGAAAGACAGTTGGCCAGAGGGTATAAATTACAGCCTTCTGACAGGGGCTTTTGGCTTTCGGCTTTTGACCTTTGGCTTTTGCTTTTGGCTTTTGGTTTTAGAGCCCTGCCTGAAACCCTTGACTTGAAGCATTGATATGATCTTGGACATTGATTGACCTGTGGGTCTGACCATGGATCCCCTGGTTCTCTCTGAATTCCCCCTAGATATTTAGGCATCTGAACCATCACTAGATATTCAGGTATCTCAGGCCCAGGAGGGATCCAGGAAGTGGGAAGGAGAAGAAGCAGAGGGAGATAAGGGAGGTATTTCCTGAGGACTGTAGAACTGACATAACAACAGGCAATAGTAAGAAGCTGAGAGGGATCATCAATATCTGTACCAACCAAGCAGATTGCTTACTCTGGTTTGGCTGTGGCCAGGCTGAGCCAGAGGAGGTGAAGAACAAGAGCTCCAGCATTACTGAAACAGCCTACGGTCCTGAGGGATTAGTGTCATAGCCTTTAGTGACAGGTTCTCCTATCCCCAACCTATTCCTGATCATTCCTTTCCCTTATTAACGTCATAGATATAGATTATTAAGTACCTTCCTTGAGTAGTTATTATATCACCACTCTGGGGAGGGAGCAATGCAGTCAGATGAACGTTATCCAAGGCTAATAGAGCCCAATACCAATAATCAATCCAACCCCAGGTGGGACCTGAAGGGGTTACCTATCCACTGACCTTTAGGGATCCTGCCTGGGCACTGTTATCAAGAAGGGGTAGTTATTATAACATCCAGCTGAATGACAGGACTTGGGTGTCCCTGCACCAGCCATCAAGGGAATCAAAAGCATAGCTTCCCAGATTAATATACCCTATAATAACTAGCATAGTATAAAGATACCTTCTATTTTTATAAAACAATAAATAAATGATTATCTGAAGAGGGCATAGTGATAGAAGAGGAAGCTTATCAATGGCACAAGATTTTTGTCTTTAAGAGATACCTGCAGAAGATGAAAATGAAAAATCTGATCAGTGGGTAGAAGTAAGAGGTAGAATTTCTTGAAATGATTGGAGCTGCTCCAAAATAAAATGAGTTTCTTAGTGGAGTAATGCATTCTTTATTACTTGGAGTTTACAAGTGAAAAAATGTATACCTTCTTTAGGATATTATAGAGAAGACACACTTTTTTTTTGAGGACTGGACTAACAACTGTTGGAATCCCTTCTATTTCTAAGATTATATGATTCTATTACAACTGGCACATGATATTCCCCATCAAAAAGTTTTCTATTATACCTTTACCCATTTCTTTACCTGT
The DNA here is from genome assembly GCF_016433145.1 of Gracilinanus agilis. Classification (NCBI taxonomy): domain Eukaryota; kingdom Metazoa; phylum Chordata; class Mammalia; order Didelphimorphia; family Didelphidae; genus Gracilinanus; species Gracilinanus agilis. Next base: position 152,964,773 of record NC_058130.1, read on the forward strand.
AATACTCTGTTCTATAGGAATTAGAGCTACACATTAAATTTGGTTAATATTTTTCATTGTTGATAGGATCATACTGAATTGACTTCCTTTAGTCTCATCAAGAAATACTACCTAACATTTATCCCAGTCACTGTCTCTCTAGAAATCAACTAAATTGTCAAAATTGTATCACATGGACCAATCTATAGGGCAACTCAGAAGTGACCAAGGTGACCTATAAATAGATATCCAAATATTTGTCTGGGACTTGGCTTGGCTGTCCTCCAGGATCTTTATTGGGACTTCTCTTTCTGGAAGTAAGAGGACTAACTTAATTTCCTCTTTTGACAGGGTAATTAGACTAGTAGGTCATGGGAATGCCATAGATATACTATAATTGTATTTCAGCAATTAACTTTTCCCTCTCCAGATATCCTTGTGGACAAGACAAAATGATGTTAACAGATGGGTTACAACTAACTGGCTGAAAGAACAGACAAAGGATGATTAATGGATCAATGTCAATATGGGGAGATATTTATACTGGAGTGACAGAGGATTTTCCCAACATGTACCCTTATCCTCCAGTTCCAAATCTAGCTTTTGTTCTTGTAGATGGGCATAAGCATTAATTACAAAGAAAATTTGAATAATTGGAAGTAAAGTGGCACTGTGTACTTAAAAGAAGTAATGGAAGGGGGCAGCTGGGTAGCTCAGTGGATTGAGAGCCAGGCCTAGAGATGGGAGGTCCTAGGTTCAAATCTGACCTCAGACACTTCCTAGCTGTGTGACCCTGGGCAAGTCACTTGACCCCCATTGCCTACCCTTACAACTCTTCTGCCTTGGAGCCAATACATAGTATTGACCCCATAGCAGAAGGTAAGGGTTTTAAAAAAAAAAGAAGTAATGGAATGAAAGAGATATGGACTAAATAGTTAACTCTAGAATTCCAGAGGTAGAACTAGTAGTCAGACACTGGTTCATGCTTTTCACAAGTAATTTCCCAGAAAGCTTTATTCTCTAAGTCTGGATAGGTCTCCTAAGAAGAGGCATGATGCCAGATTTCCACTACATTGTATGTACTCAAGTCTTTTTTCAAGGTCTGATGGCATGAGTCATCAAGGGAATACTCTGCAACATATCTTTAGGCAAAGTATCTGTCTAATACCATCTCCTCTGTCTTTTCAGTTTCTAATTAGTTTTTTCCATGCTGTCTACTTTTGATTGGATTTGGACTTGCTTTTCTAATGATGGATTTCTCAATTTACCTCCAGACATTTATACTTGGTTCCTTACCTTCATTTTAATTTTAATTTTAATTTTTAATTTTAATTTTAAGTCTAAAATAGAATTTTGACTTTTTTTGACCATTAAAAAAATCTGCTTTCTTTCCCAGTAGCTTTGACTTTTTAGAGGCTCCTGTGGCTTTTCTTCTAGTAACTAGTTCATAGGTACATGCTTACTGTCCACCCAGGCCATCTTGCCATCTGTTTTGCCACTGCTGCCTTGCTTATTCCCACCTGGAAAAGCACCTACCTTCCATCTGATGCTCTGCATTCAGCAATTAAATCAATAGTATCATTACTTCTTTTTTTTTAAACCCTTAACTTCTGTGTATTGGCTCATAGATGGAAGAGTGGTAAGGGTGGGCAATGGGGTTCAAGTGACTTGCCCAGGGTCACACAGCTGGGAAGTGTCTGAGGTCAGATTTGAACCTAGGACCTCCTGTCTCTAGGCCTGACTCTCAATCCACTGAGCTACCCAACTTCCCCTATATCATTACTTCTTAAAAGGATATATTGGAGGGCAGCTAGGTAGCTAAATATATAAAGAGCCAGGCCTAGAGATGGCAGGTCCTGGGTTCAAACTTGATCTCATACACTTTCTAGCTGTGTGACCCTGGGCAAATGCCATTGCCTAGCCCTTACTGCTCTTCTGTCTTAGAACCAATACATAGTATTGATTCTAATATAGAAAATAAGGGTTTAACAAAAAGAATCTGACTAGCCCATGGATCAAGTAACTAGGGTCAAGTGAAAGATTTTTCAAGATAAAGGAGATCAGAGCACATTTGAAGATAGAAGAACAAGAGTAAATTTTTTGTTATTGTTCAGACATTTCAGTCATGTCTGACTTTTCATGACCCCATTTGGAGTCTTCTTAGCAAAGGTACTAGAGTAGTTTGCCATTTCCTTCTCTAGCTCATTTTACAGATGAGGAGGAAACTAAGGCACACAGAGTTAAGTGACTTGCCCAAGTTTACACAGCTAGTAAGAGTCTGAGGCCAGATTTGAACTCAGGAAGATGAATCTACACTGATTCCAAGTCTAGTGCTCTATTCACTGTGCCATCTAGAGTTCAAAGGGACTGACTAAAAGGGAATATTTGATGGACTACAATTTGTGGGTAGGGGGAGGATTTTGAGAAACAGTAGAAAGAGGATTGATTTAAAATTGGAACACATCCCAGACATTATCTGAGGTACGTTTCTCATTTTACAGATGAGGAAACAGACCCAGAGAAATCTTGTGATTTGTCCAAGGTTACACAGATAGCAAGTAACCCAGTTGCTACTCAAATCCAAATTCTCTAACTCTAAATCTAGCTCTTTTCCTCCTCTATTGTGCTTCTCAGTCTTGGAAAGGAAGAATTGTCTTCTCTGTGGAAGAAGAAATGGAGACAGGATTGATGTAGCTGTAAATATTCTAAAATGTAATGGAGGGTCAATGGGGGGAAATTTGTCTTTTAAAACTTCAGTCTTGGGGCAGTTAAGTGCTTCAGTGGATGGAACAACTGGAGTCAAATCTAGCTTTAGATACTTATTATATGTGTCACCCTGGGCAAATCATTTAACCTCAATTGCTTGGCCCTTGTTACTCTAGTGTCTTAGAACTGTTACTAAGACAGAAGTTACAGGTTCAAAAGGAAAACAAAAAAGCTTCTGTCTTCTAGGTGGGATAGTGAGATGAGCTGTTCACTGAAGATAAGACAGGAGGGAAGAATTAGTGTTTGAAGAGTGCAGAATAGGTTTGGAAAAACCACTTTTGGGGACTAAAGGAATGAACAAGTAATGGATAAAGACATTGACAAGCAGCAATTAAGAGCCTATTTGAACTAGTATATCATGTCTTTAAGACAGAGTTCTCCTTCCATAAAGACTGGTTCAATGAGAAAAAAATCTTATCACGTAAGAAATAACACCCAGAAGTACTTACTAATTGCACTACTCCACGTTCTCCTTTGGCACCTTTTAGTCCATTCAGACCCGGCCTTCCCTGAAATTTAGTAAAAAGATTTTTAGCATATACCTTATTTTAATTATATCTATATTCACAATAGTTTTCACAGTCTTCAGCTTGTGAAACGCTAATACTTACTGGTCGCCCTGGGAAACCCAACTCTCCCTTATGTCCAGGTGGTCCTTTGGGCCCCTGTGGTCAAAGTAAAAAGTATTATTGGTTAAAAACAGAACTTAAAATTTTGTTGCGCATCACTTCCCTAAAAAAAACCAAGGCTGACATTTCACTTGCCGAGAAATATGAACAGTTACAAAGAAAGAAAAAAAAAACTATTAAACTTGAAAAACATAGCATCTGCATGAAAGATAGAAAGAAGAGAGGGTTGTCTTTGGGAAGAAAGATGAGAAAGGAAGCTCAGGAGAAAGGAAATAATGATGAAAAAATGGAAAATGTGAGGGTATCCTCTTGAGATATGGAACTCATTCCAACACACACACACACACACACACACACACACACACACACACACACACACACTCACACTTATACACTTATACTTACAATGTTACTGACTGGGTTTTCATAATCAATAAGTTTGCCCTCTGGTTCCCCAAACAGTACAGAGCATGAGATGCTAGTATATAATTCCCAGTTAATTTAAAAGTTTTAAGTAGATGAATTGGAAAAAATAACAGGTCTTGACCTCTGATTTCAATATAAGGAACTCTTGAATATGAAAAATCCCTTCACTGATAGCATCAGTAACTCATCAATAACTTGTAATTTTAGGGACAGCTAGGTAGCTCAGTGGGTAGAACACTAGACCTGGAGTCAGGAGGTTAAAATTTGGCCTTTGACACTTCCTGGATGTGTGATCCTGGACAAGTCACTTAACCTCATTTGCCTAGCTTTACCATTCTTCTGCTTTAAAATAGATACCTAGTACTTAGAAGTAATTCTAAGACAGAAGGTAAGGGTTTAAAAAAAAAAACTTCCAATTTTAGACAGTTGCCTAGGACACAAAGTAATCTGCTCATGTTCATATAGTTAAAATATATTAGAAGTAGGACTTAAGTCAGGGCTTCCTGACTCTAATGCTACTCCTCCATCTACTATGCCACATTGCGTCAAAAAAAATGTAAATTACCCAGTACCTATTCTGAGATTACACTAATTTAGACTATTCATAAGTTTATTACATTGAAAAATCATACATAATTCATGAAAGATGAGCCAGTCTACCCATGATCAATGTTCAGAATACAAATCATAATTATGGAAAAAGTCAATTTAGACAAACAGATGCAATCTGAGGAAAATTTCAAAGACAAAACAAGCAGTTAGTGGATAAATGTGGAGGCCAAGAGTTTCCTTGGGCAAAAATCTTTTCTTTAGGAAGCACAAGCAAATTCTCAGAACGATGTTGAGGCTTCTTATTATGGTCAGAATTAGGACATATAACTATAGTGTAAATGATGATGGAATAGGGAAGGTGGGAAAGTCAAGGCTTTTAGTTTGCAATAGTTTGAGCAGCTGAAGAAGTCTTCTGGGAGTTGACCTTGTGAAGGATGTACCAGGTTGATAGTGAGAAAGGCTTGGACTAAGACTAAGACTAAAAATTATTTTTAATGGAGTTAATCAGTTCTCCTATGTTCTCCTTCCCCTAATACAGGCTCCAATAAAATAAAGCTATACTCGCATTTAGAATATGAGAATGTGGACAAATAAAACAAATATATGTCTAGCTTAGAGCCATTCCTTTGGATGTTTTACCATCGACCCCCAAATCAACATGTCTAAATTTAAATAAATCCATCCCTCTACCCCATTCAGTATTTTCAAATTGACTCCCTCAAATAACTTTCCTATTTCTGTTATTAGAGAAGAGGTAAAAAGTTAGTAGGGTGTATAGTTGTACGTCCTCCTTATCTCTCTTACTAGATGGAAACTCCTAGAAGGCAGGTACCAGTCTAATTTCTCTTATCTCCCTCAGAGCCTAGCACAATGCTTTACATAGATTTTGGCTCTTAATGTGTTATGAATTGATTTGGTTTGAATTGAACTAAGATAAGATAAGATAAGTCAAGTTATCCTTTGGGAAGGGAGAAATTCCTTTGGTAATTACACTGTGCTATCAAGGGTGAGGAGAAATCTTTTCTCATTGTTCTCTTTTCTAGAGACCAGGGGCAGCAACATGGTTCAGTGAGATAGAGAGTGAAGTATAGAAATGGGAGCTCCTGGGTTCAAATATGACCTCACACACTTCCTAGCTGTGCAACCCTGGGTAAGTCACTTAACCCCCATTGCCTGGCCTTTATCTCTCTTTTGTCTTAGAACCAATATATAATGTTGATTCTAAGATAGAAGGTAAGGGTTTAAAAAAAAAATAAAAGAAAGGACCTTTATGAGGGAGGTTCAGGAGCACAGTCAGTCTTCTCCCATAGAAATAATGCTCACTGGAGTATAACACCCCTTTTCCTACCTACTCTGCTACCCTAGACTGGAGACACACACAAATGGATGACAGCAGGGGATCAAAGTTATAGTCATAGTGCAGTAAGTTGAGGTAAAGCATTTGGAAGTAGAGAGAGCAGATAAACTCACTGGAGTGAAGCTTCAAGCAATGCAGTATATTAGGGGCTGGCTGGCAAATCAGCTCAGTGGATGGCAATAAGGAATGGGGTGGTGGTTTGCAAGCAAAAGCTTCCATTCAGCTCTTAATCTCAGGAACAGAATGAAAACACAGTGACATTCCACATAGCCAAAGCTGAAAATCAAAGAGGAGTGTTTAATGTAGAAAAAGCAGTTGATCTCTCTCTATGTCTCTATCCTTCTTCCTCCCTCCCTTTCTCTTTGTCTTTCTGTTTCTGTGCCCCCATTTCTCTCTCCCCCCGCTCTCTCTCTCTCTCACACACACACACACTTATTTTTTTCATCCCCATCCATATGCAAACAGTGAACACTAGCAGAAAGGTTTTCTTTGAATATGAAGAATGACATTTTCTAAGTTAGTGTTCAATTCCAGCAAGGGGCTGACGTTGAAAAGGAACTGTCTGACTTCTTATTCCATTGCCCTCCTACACGGACCTAGGTGAATTATTTACACAATATAGCAGCTTTAGGAGATGCTAGTCTTCCCTGGGTTTGTTAGCCTAACAAAAGCATTTATATTGAAAACAAAAGTAAAGACCAGTGAAATTTATCACCTGCTTAAGTATTAATACTCCGGATGAACATTTAGGTTGTTACAAATATACTCTTGGGTCTTTTATGAATGATAAATGCTTATAAACAATTCAACTACATTGGGTATGATGTTTAAAATAGTGTCATATAGATTTACTCAATGTTTTCTCATACCATTGGTCCTGGTGGTCCCTGAATTCCAATTTCACCCTGAAAAAAAAGTTTGCATTAATCTTTCCATTTTTCATTAACATTTATACTACATAGATGACCCTATGAGCCAGGTACTAGGCTAGGTGCTAGGACTATAAAGAGGAAACAAAAAAGACTCTGCCCTTAAAGAGTTTACATTCTCCGTGTGTGTGTGTGTGTGTGTGTGTGTGTGTGTGTGTGTGTGTGTACACAACATAAACTTTTAGTAATTGCAAAGTAACAAGGGTGGGGTAAGGTGCATTAACATCTAGGGGGATCAGGAGAGGCCTCTTGTAGAAGGTACATTTGAAGGAAGGCAGGGATTTCATGAAGTGAAGCCATAGATCTAGAAAATGTAATATCGTTATAATGGGGGATTCTGCATTGGGAAACATCGAATGGGCAAGTTTGGCAGGAGTACAAACTAATGACAGGGAGTAAAGTGTGATCATTTTGGAAAGATGTGCTAGAGCCAGATGGTGAAAGACTTTAAATGCCAAACAGAAGAGTTTGAATTTTATACTAGAGTTAATAGGGAGCCACTGAAGCTTCCTGAGAAGATGAATGACATTGAAGAAACTGTGACTTCTAATTTTTGTAGAATACCAACTTTGGAGAATTTGGGAGGATACCTTGGATGTGGGGATTAGGGGGGAAAACCTGAAGATAAGAAGTCAAATTAAGAGATTATTGTAATAGTCCAAGTGAAAGGTGATTAGGGCCTGAACTAGAATGATAGTAGGGTGAGTGGAGAGGTGAGAGATTCCACAGATGTTGAGGAAGTAAAATTAATGGAATTTAGCAAGATAAGATCAGGCTGGAGGGAAAAGAAAAAGAGCTGAGGATAACTATCAGGCTGTAAATTTGGATGATGCCCTCAACAGAGACAGAGAAGCTGAAGAAAAGGGATAGGTTGGGTGTTTTGGAGGAAGATAATGAATAATGTTCTGAACACTGAATTTGAGAAGCTTACATGACCTCTAGGTGTAGATGTCCAGGAGTAAGCTGAGTGTGTGGGATTGTAGCTCAGGAAATAAATGAGGATGCATATGGATATTTGGGTGCATAAAGATGATACTTGACCTCTGAGGAAACCCTCAAAAGAAGGCTCAGCAAGGGTTACCTAGCTTCTTATTCCATTGTCCTCCTACAGTGGCTTGGATGAATTATTTACCAAATATATAAGCTTTAGGAGATCTAGTCCTCATTGGGAATGGTTTGGGACACCCTTACTCAAAAGGGATGTAACAGTAAAGCAGACTGAAGGAAATATTTCTTAAGAGAAACTTTGTTTAATAAAAGATGGCTTTTAATGCCCATGTAAAGTCAATGCCCATGTAAAGTCAATAATTCTGGTGATACCTTTACCTTTTTCAACATCAACCTTTCAAGGGGAATATCGCCAGTAAAAATGGTTCCTGGTTCACCCTTTTCACCCTGAAAGGCAAAGAATTTTGTGAGGAAAACAACTTGATAATTAAAAAAAATATTTTCCCTCATACAGTTCATTTAACCAATGGCAGCCTCCAATATGCATGACATCTTTTTTTAATTTACTGTTGTTGTTTTGCTTCTACATTACAAATCTTTATAGATTACTCTCATTCCATGAGAGATCTCTTGTTGCAAAATAAAACAATTAAGCAAAATTAACAAGATAATGATGATCTGAAAGTGTGTATGATGTTCTGCATTTGTAGTCCCACCTCTATATTTGAAAAATTGTTAAAAATATAAAAAAAAGGGGGCAGCTGGGTAGCTCAGTGGAGTGAGAGTCAGGCCTAGAGACAGGAGGTCCTAGGTTCAAACCCGGCCTCAGCCACTTCCCAGCTGTGTGACCCTGGGCAAGTCACTAGACCCCCATTGCCCACCCTTACCAATCTTCCACCTATGAGATAATACACCGAAGTACAAGGGTTTAAAAAAAAAAAAGAAAGAAAAAAAAATATAAAAAAAAATCTTGCCAGAAATATATTTCCTCTCCCTCCCATCATCTATCAAATTGAAAGAAAAAGGAAAAAAGCCCTTGTAATGGGCTCTTGTAACAGGTTCTATATTTGAGGAGGTTGATTCCTCCATTTGTCTACAGAAGAAATGGAGGAAAAGGAATTTAAGAATGGCTTTGATTTCTGCTTCACTTTTCTCATTTCTGCTTTTCTTTCTTAGCTAGAATTAAAATTTAATTTGATTTTAGGCAACTTTGCTAATGATTTTAAGTTTCTATCACTGAACTAAGAGAGTATGCTTATTTCCCTCCTGTTCCATTTATTGTTTATTTGAAAATGCCTAACTTAAAGGACAATACCTCTTTCCAAACTCCATTTTCTTCTAGCATCATTGATTTAGAGCTGGAAAAGGCTTATAGTTGATCAAGTCCAAACCCTATGTTTTACAGAAGTATAAATTAAAGTAAGGAGAAGCTAGATGACTTGACCATTGTCATATATCTTGTAAAAGTCGGGCAGGATTTGAACCTGGTACATAAGTTTAGGGCATGATCCACTATACTACTCTTCTTCCCTAAGAATGGGTATTTTGACTCCTGAGAGTCAATTATCTTAAAGATGCTGTCACAAAAATTTATAACAGTTAAGGGTATCTTTCAAGAAAATTGTGCAATTTTTTTCTCCAGGATGTCCTAAAAAAACCTTTTTTTTTTTTTTCAGTCTTTTCTATTCTCAGTTTTACTCCCTGAATCTCTTTCCCAGGTATATATGACTTTCGGAGATTCCTCTTTTCTTGACACTATCCAAACTTAATAAAAATTTAAATAATTTATTACAATTGATAAATAACATAACAAATATTATGAATAATATTTATAAATTAACAACAAACTTGCTTTTATATGACATAAAATTAAAATAGTAAGATCAATAATTAATACATTAACAAGCCAAGAAGTTACCAGTTATTGATACCAAGCTATAAATGGTAAATAAGGTATAATATATTGTCTCTTTCAGGGGTAGCTGCATTTTAGTTACATATGTTACAAATCAATAAAAATGAAGGAATGTGAGTTATCAATTGATGTTGAAAGGCAGTGTAGTATGGGTTGTCTCACAAATTCCTGAGAACAGTTATTTATAACTTCTGGCTCCATTTCCTTCTTACCTTTTCTCCTGGCAACCCTGGAAATCCAGTGTCACCTTTTGGTCCTTTTGGGCCCTGTAAAAATATTATAACAGAAAATTAATATCTTTTAATTACCTGGAAATAGATTTGTCAAAAGTTAAAAAAAAGGGAGGGAAATAATTGCCAACTACATAGAAGTCTTGAAAAATTATAATATTATCCTGATTTTAAAATGGATTTTGGAGGAAAGAGGCCTACACCCAGGAGACAGGAGAGATAAGTTATAATCCTGTCTTTGTAAATAATTAGCCCTATATTTTTGCCTGGTCAACTCTCAGAGCCTTTATTTATTTATAAAAAGAAAAAATCGGACTATCTACTTTCTGATAAAGACTTGATAGAAACAGAGTATAGTTAGGTAGTACAACAGATAAAGGAATAGGCAGGGAATCAAGAAGACTCATCTTATTGAGTTAAAATCCAGCCTCAGACATTTACTAGCTGTGTGACTCTGGGCAAGTCACTAAATCCTGTTTGCCTTAGTTCCTTATCTGTGAAAGGAAATCCACTGAGCTGATTTGCCAGCCAGCCCTTAATATACTGCCTTGCTTGAAGCTTCACTCCAGTGAGTTTATCTGTTCTCTCTACTTCCAAATGCTTTATCTCAGCTTACTGCTCTATGACTATAACTGGAGAAGGAAATGGAAAACTGCTATAGTATCTTTGCCAAGAAAACCCCAAATGAGGTCACAAAGGATTATAAATGATAAACAATAACAAAACCAAAAAGATTCAGAATCTAATTTGAAGCGCTTTCTTTTTCTTTCTTTATTTCATGTAGCTAATGCAGGAATTAGTTTTACAGGACTATACATATTTATAATGAATTCTGGGGTGTTTTTTGCTTTCCCAATGAATTGAGAATGGCGATGGGAAGGGAAAAAATTTGGAACTGGAGGGGATTGGACTTTTGGGTCCTTCAAATTCAAATAAACCATCATTGTAAAAAGATCATTGTGGAATTAGAGGTTGGCACTATTGTATTTTATCATGCAAACCTATTAGTTTTCTTTTGAGATGGCATTAAATTTGAGTTTCATTTAGTCCTTAAAGTTTGTATTTTGCTAAGGGATCATCATATTATTAAGAACTACTTAGAACATATGTGTTACAAATATAATTTTGATCATAAGATTACAGATCTAGAAGGGACCTTAGAGATTATTTAGAAAAAGTTCCTCATGTTAGAGATGAACAACCTGAAAAGTTCAGAGAAATTAAATGACTTTGCCCAAAGTCTCACAGGTAACAAAGGTAGAGCTGGGATTTGAACTCCAGTTTCATGCCCATACCACATCACCATCTCTGCTGATAAAATTGTGGTTTCAGTAATGATGATGATGATGATGATGATGATGATAACTAGCATTTATATAGGCTTCAAGGTCTGCAAAACATTTTTCAAATATTATCTCATTTCATCCTCACAATAACTTCAGAAAGGAGGTGTCATTATCGGTGCTGCTATTCACTTCATTAATCATGGAGAACACAACTACATCTTCTTATCTCCTGTGATCCTCAATTATAATCTTTCTGTAAGTATTCTACAGATGAATTAGCCCTTCTTTTAATATTGGAAGGGTATCAGAGCACAATTTAGCTTGTTTTCATTCCCATTTTCATTTTCATTCATTCTCCAATCTTATTTGAAGGCTCTTTTTTACAGATAGGTCATCACTGACAATATGATGCAACCTGTTAAACTTCATAATTCCATTGCACTTGTGTCCCTTACAATTTTAACTCGAGGTGATGGTGTTTATGATTCACAGTAACAGAACATCTTTGAGGTAGTACTGAATTTTGAGATAGATTTTGCACCCTCAAGGACCTTAGGATCACTGGAAAAGATCTGTATTTTTCCAAATATAATTCAGATAAATCTTTTCCATTTGCTCAAGATCATTGTCTATTTTTATCACCTGTCCAAGCTATATATATATATATATATATATGTATGTATGTATGTATATGTATGTATATATATATATTGAGTTAAACCAACGAGCTACCTATTAACCTGGGTGCCATAATCTAAGCAATATTAATTTTTCATTCTGTTTGTTTTTTCAAAATTTAGGTGGTTAAACATTTCTTAACTTATTATGGATTTCACATCGGAACTCAATATAATTATTATTATGTCATTTGGGAGTAGGATTTAAAGAACGTTGCTACCAATAGGAATCCTTCTGTTTACATTCTTCATAGGGCAATTCATGTTACAATTTAACAAAATGTTACCAGTCAGCAACTTCTTTGAAGTTTACTCTATTCAAATTTATCACCCCCCAAAAATCCTCTCAACACTCAGGACATTCTCCCTCCTTTTGCTTGGAACACAGCTTAGCGGATAGAACACAGTCTTACCCATTCCACTCCAACTCCTACCCTTATACCAGAAGACATCAACATACATCTTGGTATTCCTTTAAACACCCAGCCTCAACCCAAATATCCAAACCAACTTCCATGATCAATTCCTCCACTCCACCTTAGCCATTGCCCATAAATGTTTCCCTTCCTTATTCAAGAACTCTGAAATTCCTTTATTCAAACATAATCTTTTATTATTCCATTTTATTGCCCCTAAACCTATTTTTCATCCATTCCTTAGGGATTTCCCACGTTATCACCTCTGGTCTGGCTACATTTTCTTGCCTTCCAAATCTTAACCTCTAGATGAACAATTTCACAATTTCAACTCTATACTACCCTCTATTCTCAGATCACTTGCTCCCTTATCCTGTTTCCAATCACATCTGGCCAAACTCCAAGCTTGGATTACTCTCACTGTTTTTCAATTCTACTCATGTACTACTGAAAAAAATGCAGAAAGTTTTGAAACTATGATTAAAGGATCCAAGCCCTTGACAAATTTATGTTATCTAATCTCAACTGGACCCTCACCACAAGGAGGCACATTTTTTTACCTCTTCCCTAATAAATTCTCTATCCCTTTAACTACACAGGAGGTTAAAAATCTTCTCTCCTGAAGCTTCCCACACCACCTCCCTCTACCACAATCTCAGCTAAGGACTTTGCTTTCACAATTTGTGCCCTGGGCCCTCGCCCCTCCAAAAAATTAAGGCCATTCACTAAGAACATTCTTTTTTTCCTTTTCTCAGCTCACACTCAACCCTTCTCTTTCTCCCCTTACCACAGGCTCTGGTGAAGAAGTATCCCTTTTCCTTGTCAAGACCAACCCCTCTATGTAATTCCATCCCCTTTAGAAGATTGTCCTAATTACCATTTCCACTCTCTCTTTAATCTTAACCCCCCTCCCCACTACAATCTCTTTCCAGCTTCACTGCTGGTTTTCAACTCCACTATCTCCATTCTCTCCATCCCACCCTGCTCCCCCATAAGCTCATCACTAGAAAACTCATCATTAAGGAGGTAGCTTCTGCTTTGTCCTCACACCTTATCAATATCCTCAGTTGCCTTTATCCCTTTGATTGCAGGAGTAGAGGGCAGAGGAAGAGAAAACAAAACAACAACCAAAAAACCACCTCCCCAAACTTCTCATTAAAGCTGATTCTTCATTTCCTTCCAGTTCAATGCTTGGTTTTGACTCTATCATTGCCATGCCCTAATGCCAGGTATCCTCATTCCTCTCCACCCTTTTCAGCTTTCTTTTAAGTTTTGTCTTTTCCCATTAGATTGTAAACTCTTCAAAGGCAGGGAACATGCTTCCCCCACCCCTTATTTGTATTTCCAGCACTTAGCATAGTGCCTGGCACATAGTAGGCACTTATTAAATGTGTATTGCATTGTATCATATTATCTACCTATCCATTGGTTCCTTCTTTCCCCAATGCCTACAAATGTACCTAAATCTTCCTCAACTATTAAATACCTAAATCTCCCTCATTTATTAATAAAAACAAAAAAACCTTCCCTAGACTCTACTTTCCTTTTCCCCCACTATTATTCTATTTTTCTTTTTCATTTTCTCAGCTAACCTCCTTCAGGGATACACACACACACACACACACACACACACACACACACACACACACATATATGTATGTATGTATGTTTTTATTTGCACTCAGTGCCTGTACTTCCTCTCCTCTCACTGAATTCTGAATTCTCATCATTCAGCTGAAACTGCTTTCTCTGAAATGACCAGTGATCTAATTGCTAGGTTTGATGACCTTTTCTCAGTCTTACTCTTTTTTGATCTCACTGCGGTATACCAGATATTCACTTTAACACTGACCCCTTTGCTCTTCTCCTACATTTCTGACCATCCCTCAGTTTCCTATGCTGGTTCATCATTTATATAAGGATTAGATAAACTACTGCCAATGGTCCAAATCTTTTGGGTTCTGCTTTGCCTTAGCTACTAGGTGGTACAGTGAATAAAGCATTGGGCTTAGAATAAAGAAGACCTGAATTCAAATCAGCCTCACACATTTATTAGCTATGTGATTCTAGGCAAGTCACTTAGCCCTGTTTCCTCATTTGTAAAATGAACTGGAGGAGGAAATGATAAACTTTTTCAGTATTTTTGCCAAGAAAACCCCAAATGAGGTCATGAAGAGTCTGACATGACTGAAATGACTAAACAACAAGATGCTAAGAGTGGTTTTTATAGTTTAAAAACAAATTGTTGTATTTTAAAATGTAGAAACCATCCTGAGTTTTCTGTTCTACAAAAACAGGTGAGAAGGGTTGGTTTTGGCCCCTAGGCCTGCAGTTTGTTTACTCCTGATCCATATCACACACTAATTATTTCCTACCAAGGTTATCAGAGCTGAATAGATATATGTCTATTTTTATTTATTTTTTATTTTTTTTAAACCCTTAACTTCCGTGTATTGGCTCCTAGGTGGAAGAGTGGTAAGGGCGGGCAATGGGGGTCAAGTGACTTGCCCAGGGTCACACAGCTAGGAAGTGTCTGAGGCTGGATTTGAACCTAGGACCTCCCATCTCTAGGCCTGACTCTCAATCTACCGAGCTACCCAGCTGCCCGATATATAACAGTCTAATTATTAACTTCATCAAAATAGAAATGAACCTCGTTTGGCCTAGATTATTCTGAGGGAACTCATAGAGATTCCTTTTTGGGTCACTTTATTTTTTTTTTAAATCCTCACAAAATATTTATTTATTAATCTGTCCTAGAAGTTTGCGAGGCAACATCCATATCAAAGTTACTAGCCAATAGTTTATGAACTATATCTCATTCTCCTTTTAGAAAACTGAGGCAAATTTTGTCCGTAGCTATTCTTTACCACATTTTCCACATTATGTGATTTCTTTTTTTTTAAAAATTTTTTTTTTTATTTTAAACCCTTAACTTCTGTGTATTGACTTATAGGTGGAAGAGTGGTAAGGGTAGGCAATGGGGGTCAAGTGACTTGCCCAGGGTCACACAGCTGGGAAGTGTCTGAGGCGGGATTTGAACCTAGGACCTCCCGTCTCTAGGCCTGGCTCTCAATCCACTGAGCTACCCAGCTGCCCCTACGTGATTTCTTACAGATAATCACCAGTGACTCTGAGGTTATATCTGCAAGTTTTTTCAGTGCCCTGCAATGTCATTCATCTGCATTTAGAGACTTGAATTCATTTAAAGCAGCTAAATAGTCTCTTAATATTTTCTTATGTGTCTTGGACTTTAATTCTCAGAGAAAGAAGATTTCTTTATTGTTTATAATTTGAAGATGCTTATACTTGCTGAAGACAAAAACACAAAAGAACTTTTCTTTTTCTCTGTTACCTATTACTTACTCTATTTGTTGGGCACCTTTCCTTTCTTTGGAACCCTCTTTTCCTAACACCTCTCCAGCCTCTGCCCTTTCCCCCTCCCTTTAAACAAGCCTTAGTTCATTCATTCTAGGCTTTAGCCTTTATTACAGGATATAGTCCCTGTTGTTTTAACTATTTCAACACAATAATATCTTAAATTAAAGAATTGGAAAGTACCTCAAAGATTACCTAGTCGAATCCCTATCTGTATCACCTCATGTTCTCTTGCCATTTCTGTGCTTGTCTTGGGTTTTAATTACATGGTACTTTGACTCCCTCTTTTTAAATCTGTAAAATGGGACTTTCTTCATTTGTAGTGACTATCTCATAGAGTTGTTGTGAGGCTCAAAGGAGCTAATATAGGGTGTTCCAAAAGTCTTAGAGCAGATTTAAATTATTATTATTAATTTATAAAGCATTTTATAATCCTCAAAGCACTATGATTAATAAATGTCTTCTGATATAGCTATTATTATTATTGCTGTAGTTAATATGTATAAAATAGATTAAGTACATTGCAAATCTCTAAACACTATATAGACATTGTTAATAGCCTTTGGATATATAACAGTGCTACATAGATAATAATGCATATAAAAGACAATGTATAGAAAACACTTTGCAAATCTTCAAATCCAAAGCCCTAAAATATTATAAAATACATATATATATATATTGTACAGTTAATTATATATGTTAAAGATGTATGTAAAGTACTTTGCAAACCTTAAAACACTATATAAAACATTATTATTAGTCTTAACACATTATTATTACATAGTTAAGAATGTACGTAAAAGATAATGTCTGTAAAGCACTTTGCAAACTGTTAAAAATATAAGGTAAAAGCTGTTGTTATTTTAGTTAATTATTAGTTCAAATTCAAAGACTGTAATGCTTACTGGGAATCCTGGCAGGCCAGGCTTGCCCTCTGGTCCCTGTAAAAAAAACACATCAAAAGAAATATATGATAGGATTTTCTAGGATAAGCCGTAAAGCCATTCTTGTTCTATTCATACACTTGATTATATGTTTTTAAAAACTATTATATTATTAGGATGCTTAGAGTTGAAAATAGGAATCTTGCTCATAGAAACAAAAAAAAAAGTTTGGGAAAAGAGGTGTGACCTAAGTGCAGAGGACAATCCAATTATACAGAAGATATATAGACTATTTTTAGTGAGTCCTAGCCACGACCCAAAGTAGCAGAAAAATGAGACCTTAAGAATGGGTTTCCCTGGTAATAAGAACTTAGGGGTAAGGAGTGCATGAGGATGTGGGGGTCACACGAGATCACAGAGGCCCAGGGAGGAAACACATTGTTAGAAATTGGCATCCTTAAGTCAACCTCAAGCATAAGCGCCTCTGACAATAAGTTCAATATTAACACTGACTAAAGAGTACAATATCCTTTGGGATACAAACTGGTATTAAAGTAGGTAAGAGATTGAAATTGTTCTAATAATCACGGATGACACTGGGGAGAGTTCACTTTCTACATGAAAATGAATATCATTCTAACTTAGCTAAGAAAATGGTCATGATATGAGAGAAAGTATGAATAAATAAGTTTAATTTACCGGGAACATAGCCATGGTGATTCAGATCTGATTGCTCACTGCCAAATACTCAAAGCTGTTTCTCAAATTACTTTGGGGATGCTTTATGACACTGAGTAAAAATTGTCATATATGAATAATATTCAGTTCTTCATCTCTTTTTTCTGTAACTACTACGTATTGAACTACATAGTATTTATTCTCTGCTTATACATATACTTGTTTCCAATTATAACGTGAGTTCTTAGCTGTGGGCTTTCTGAGAGAAATCATGGAGATTGTTAAAAATAAGCACCTAATCAAAGGTGGTTTTAAAAAGGGGGGAGAGACAAGAAGGAAGAGGTTGATCTATTTTTTTGTAGAAATATTGGTATATTGTCAATATTAGCATTACTGTCAAGACACTAGTCACAAAGACTCAAGCAAGGAAAATTTTCTCTGATGATCTCCAGGTAATGAGACTTGGTGATTAGCAGAATAAGACTGCCTTCTGTAAGTTCAAGTTGATTACTGAAGATATTTAGAAGTAAAAAAAAATGAATAACTTTCATGGAAAAGATATTACTGTGGACAAGATGTACTCTATTATCAAAAAATGGCAGACCATGACGGAAACACATGTCGAGGTCAGTACTGCCAGTGATGACTTGCTCCACATCTTTTGAGCTAATTTTAGCAAGGAGGAAAACAACCAGATCCATATGATTTCTTTTGCCCAGTACTAACAGATCTATCAAATTTATAAGAGAATGATTTGGGACGTGCAACAAATATTTAAGAAATCATCACTAAACTAATTTGAGATAACATTGAAAAAGTCAAAGATAAAATTTGTCAGATAATTTACCTTTTCAGTGATATAATGTATTCATTTGAAAAGAAGCCCAAATTTGATTTGGAAAAACTAATGAAATTTCATGGGGAAAGTCATGGCTCTAAAAAAACCTTCTGGAGATGAAGTAGGCAGGAAAGCTAATGAGTATAAATACCCAATTCAAGAATCTGTCTAAAATAACTTCTAAAGGTCAAAAAATAAAAATTATTTTAAAATTATTATAAAAATTTATGTCAGAACAGCAACAACAAAAGAATGTCAGTTTCTCAAGGACAGGGATTGTTCCATTCTTTGTATTTGTGTCCCCAGTGCTTACAACAGTGCTTGGAATATAGTAAGTACTTATTAAATGCTAGCAGATTGATTACATTCCAAGAGGCATGACTTATAACAATAAAGAGTGTGGCTGTTGCCACTGTCAGAAATCTCCATCATGTGTTAAGGAGAGAAGAGGCTATTCTCTGAAGTGGTCTTTTCCATTGCTTTTTATTCTCCTATATTCTAAATAAATGTAACTTGCTTCTTTTTTCATTTCCTGCTGAAAAATTCAGCCAATCTTCCAGTCATTCAGCAAGCACTTACTAAGTACATACTATTTATTAGACACTACAAAGGAAAAGTGAAATAAAACCTGCCCTCAAAGAACTTACTGGTCTCTCTCATTTTAAAATTTGCTGTGTAACAGATACTCTATACCTTTTTGATGATAGGGATATTTTCATACTATCAGATAAGGACATTAATAACATTCAGAATAATTGGATTTTGAATAGGAATTTGGAACTGTCATTTAAAACAATAAAGCTACTTTTACATTCTTTTTTCATATTTAGGTTTGTCTCATTTTTATTTTAGATGATACCTTGAAGGTATCAAGGATTTCATACAAACGAATCTACTGTTACACTAGCTTAAATAGCCTCTCCCACAGACATGATGAATATGTTATTATATTTTAAGAGGGATCTTTGAAGAATGTGATAAGACTGACAGTTTAGATGCTGTTTTAGGGTCTGATAACTGTGATAGGTGGGGAGAGACTGGATGAGACACAGAGATAAGAAGCTAAGAGAATTTCTTTCCCGAGAGACTGAGTTAATGTTCAAGGAGAAAAAGTCTGAAGAGGAATTTCCTCAGAACAGTGAGTTTCCCTCTTATCTGGCAAAGAAATATCATGAGGAGAATTCTTGAGTGATTTTGCCTATTATCCTGAGAAAGCTGAACAACTGGACTATGTTTCCAGTATTTAAAATTCAGCAGTAGCAGTACTGTTTAAAGGTGACTCTTTCTCACAGATGATAGATTACCATGATGTTTATTATAAACCTAGAAAATTAGATAATCTAATAAATATATTTATACACACATATACATGCATATGCATACATACATATGAAAGCTTATGGGAAAAGAGATTTCTTCATTTTATTTGATAAATAATATCTTTAAAACTGGAATGTGGGCTGAGTAAGTAATTATTTTGTGATTTTTGTAACTTATGAGGAAATATGCTCCTTGATTACCTTAGAATCCAGGTTAAGAATGGATAAGTTAACAAGCCAGCTATTAAGGAGAGAGTTAATGACTGTAGGTCATATATGGGTTATCAGTCTTAAAAATTCTGTTACATTTGAGTGTCATAGCTTTTAAACCATAGTACAGCATATTGTGCATGAGCATCTAAACAGGAATTCTGAATTTATTTCTTTATACTTACCGGTGGGCCAGTTAGTTCAGGAAGTTCAGTAATATTCTCGATTCCATCAGTGCCATTGAAAATTGACTAAGAAAGAAAAATGAAATGGATAAGAATATGGTATATTTCCCTGTTTTTGTTAATAAGAATAATGAATAATGTTTATATTGGGCTTTATGGCTAGTAAAGCCCTTTATATCTATTCTTTCATTATCTCATCTCATAAATAATACTGAAGTGTGAGGTATATACTATTATTATCCACATTTTACAGATGAGAAAACTGGGGCCAAGCCAAATTAAGCTATATCTTATTCAGGATCCTAGAGCTAATGAGTGCCCAAAGCAACATTCAAATGAAGTAAGGTCTTTCTGTCTCCAAGTCTGGAATGCTAGCCAGGGTGCTTCCTAGCTACCTCTCTCTGTTTTGTTTGTGACATTATTTTAATTAAATTCAATTTTATAAAAAAATACGGACTTTCAATAATATATTATCAATCATTGCTAATTCATTGATTCTTTTAAACAACTAAAGTTACTTAACATTTTTCATAACATTTTCATAAATTTCTTCTCACCAATTTTTAATTCATCATTATTTAATTACATATGTCTTGATTAGTGTAAACAATAAATCTATGAAGTGGTCTCATTATTTGAATTCTTACTATTTGAAATTATAATTGTACGTAAAATACATTCGTTGTTCTGGCCCAATGGAAATATGCAGTGAAAAAAATTTTAAAATAAGTTATTTGTTTGATAATGTTATAGTGAAGGATATGAAAACAATTTCTGATTTAAGTTCATTACAAGATAATACCGCATTTATAGAAAATAGTATTTTTAGTTTAAAAAATTATGGAATATCATATCAAAGGATAAACCTACACTGACAATAAGATGAAACCATCATTACTGTCACTGAAAATACTTTAACAGCATAGGCTGAACTGTCTTGTCTTTTTAAAAATCTTTGCATTTACCAGTAAGTAGAGAAGCTTCATCAACATATTGGCAAATTTACATTCTCACATTCTCATACAATGAACCAAGTGTAGTTGGATGACCTGTGGTATTATCTAAGATCAGCAATGCTTTAAACTTGATATTGTTGTCCTTGCAATATATTTCAATAGCTGGGCCAAAATTACCAGAAGACTAGTCTTCAAAAACAGTTTTAGTCACCCATGGATTCTTATTTGACCCCCTAAAATTGGAAGTAATTATGGTCTCACAGTACAAGGATTTTCAAGAATGAAAAACAAGCAGTGTTTTTTAAATTAAAAAATGCCTTTCTGCATTATCCCCTAGTAAAAATATTAGGTGATACTAGACACTGCATTATTATTTTACCAATTACATGTAATAACAAGTTTCCACATAAATTTTCTGAAGTTATATGATCTGAGTTATCTCCCTCCCTTCTTCCCTATCCCTCCTGGAGCTGGCAAGTAATTTAATCTGGGTTATACACATTTTATCACACAAAACATATTTCCATATTGCTTATTTTTGTAAGTGTCTAATCTTATAAAACCAAAACCCTAAAACGTAAACCCAAATAAACAACTGAAAAAATGCATGCTTTCATCTGCATTTGGACTTCAGCAGTTCTTTCTCTGAAGGTGGATAGCATTCTTTTCCATAAGCCCCTCAGAATTGTCCTGGATCATCCTGTTGTTGATAGTAGCTAAGACTTAGATACTAAATTTACTTTGTTTGTTTGTTTTTTCTTTTCTGGAAATACAAATTATGGGAAGCATATTTTTCCAGAATAAGCCGGTTTCACCTCCATTAAAAGTTTATTAATCATTTTTTATTGCTTTCTTTATAACTTCAAGAAATGTAGTTGTCATTTCACCCATCTACAATAGTGATCTCTCTAATAATATTGTATTAATCTCAACCTAGCAGTATTTCTTAAATTTCTCCCAAGATGACTCCATTTTTACTCCTTTAATCTTCATTGATATCTCAAAAATTGATCTATCTTAATGTCACTTGATTCTGAAACAACCAATTCTCTCCTATTCATCCATATTATTCATTCCCTTATTCAACAGACATTTATGAATGATGAATTATATGCAAGTCACTGCAATGGGCATAGATCTCCTTGCCTTATTTCTGCATTCTAAGAAATTTGGGAGTTTGTGGGTTCATATCTAAGAGAATTGTTCTCATAAGAGAACTTAAGTTATGATGAACCAAGGAGATTACCCCAAGTCAATGCTGTGTGGGCCCTTGGACCTAGTAGATTAGCAATGACAGTATTGGAAGAGAAGGTGGTTAATTTGTCACTTCAGTAGACCAGAGAATCAGATTCATGGTGTAATTCCCATTGCTACCTATAGCAAGCAAAAAAACAAACAGATGGATCTTTCTTTCTTCACTTCTATAATAGCCTTTCAACTATCTCTGATGTACCCATCATCAATTTATTTATTTCAAAAACTTCTGCCTTCTGTCTTAGAATTGATACAAGTATTGGCTCCAAGGTAGAATAGCAGTAAGGGCTAGGCAATTGGGGAAGTGACTTGCTGAGGCTCCCACAGCTAGGAAGTATTTGGTAGTTTTGTTTTTGTTTATTTTATTTGTTTTTTGAGCTAGGAAGTAAGTATTTAAGGCTAGATTTGAACCCAAGTCCTTCCAACTCCAAGCCTGGTACTCTATCTGCTGAGCCACCTAGCTATCCTTAATTTCTTTATTTTTATATCTCCTTCCTTTACTTCTTTTCTAAGACTACCTTTTTGAATATTCATCTTAATTTCATTTTTTCCTGGATAAAAATGTTCTATGATTGCCCTGGACCCTATATCTTCTCTATATGACTCTGGAATCCATCACTTCCTAGTGATAGTTTTGGTTTGCCTTGACAGGTGGTATAAGGACAGCTGGCACTGAAGTTCAGCATTTGATTCAATTCAACAATTCAATTTAACAAACGTTAAGTAAAAAGTTACAATGTGAAGGACACTGCTGATATTGCATGCTAAAGATGTCAAAAAGTTCCTTTCTTTTCTTTTTGTTATATTGAAAGGAAGAGGAACATCTAATGTAGGAGTTCTTAGCTTTTTTGTGTCATGGATCCTCTTGAGGGTCGGTGGAAGACTATGTACCCCTTCTCAGAATTATGTTTTTAAGTGCATAAAATAAAATACATACTATTCACAAAGGAAAACAAACATTAGTGAAAATAAAGATGTTATTTTCCCCATCTAAATTCATAGATCCTTCCCTTCTCCCAAATCTATCTACATAACTGTAGACTCCAGGTTAAGAACTCCTGAGAGAAGAAAGGAAGATGAAAATGGAGGGAAGGCAGAAATAGGTTTTTCTTTTTCTTGGTCACTCTGAGTGGTGGAAGTGCTAATCAGGGAGTATTGAATTTTATTAAAGAAGTGATAAGAGCATTATGGTACAGTGAAGGACACTTTACAGTGTCATCTGTAAAATTCCTTTTGGTTCCCACACTCTTTCCTTTATTATTCTCACTTTCTGCTACTTCTCACCCAAACTGTCACAGCCTCTAGACTATTATTCTTTCTCTGTAGCTTAGCTTCTCCCTTCTCTCAAGTGTTTTTCAAGTCCCATCACAGAATCTAACTAGCCAGAATATCCAGAGTTCAAGACAGGAATAGACGGCCTACGTTGAATTTGGTTTTTCTTTTTTTTTTTTTTCAACTCTGTTCCTGCTCCCGATCCTCCCAAAAAGAATTAAAGGAAGTGGGAAAGAGAGAAAATACATACTTATTAATTTTTTTAAAAAATTAATTTTAAAGAATAGCAAAAAGATATTGAATGACAGATGACTTTAGAATCTCTTCTTGCCAAAGATAGAAAGTTCATGCCCAATGAATAGCTAGCTAATCAATGAAGGAATGAAACAAACTTTTAAACCTTAGCTTACTTCTATATATATTCAAATGAAAGAAAATATCCTGTGAAGAGTCTGAGATACTCACACTGGTCACAGCAACAGTCCTTCCTGGTGGTCCTGGTGGTCCTGGAGGTCCTATTAAACCTTCTCCATCATTCCCCCTTTCACCCTGGTTCCCAAAAGAATGTCAGAGAAAATAGTCATTGAATTTACATTTTCATGATATCCAGAATTAAATCTAACTACTCTGCGATTCGTAAATTTACCTTCGGCCCTTGTTCTCCTTTTTCTCCTTTGGAACCCTGTAGAAAATAAAAAAAATAAATTTATTGAAAGTGTCTCTGAGACCTATTATTCTCTCTTCCTATATCCCTCTATTTCAGACCTTCACTACCTTTCTTCTGAACTACTGGAATGTCATTCTAACATCTAACATGAATTCTCTTTACAATTCATGCTACCTACACCTGCCAAAATAATTTCCCTAATTCATGGGTTTGACCAGGTCCCTTCATTGCTCAAAAATCTTTAACAATTTCCCATTGCCTATAGGATAAATACAAACTCCTTAAGCTTGATGATTAAGGTTTTCCCAATCTGGAAGTAGTCTACTTTTCCAGGTATATTTCATGCCTTTGCCCTTTAAGTAGTCTACACTCCAGTCAAACTAGTTGTCTGCTGATCTTGTCCTCCCCTTTTCTACCTCAAAAGGACAATTTGTGTGACCTCTTTCAGACTAGAAGTAATCAAGCAATACTGGATGACCACTTTTCCTAGATTTTGCTAAAAGGGCTGCTACTTTAAGTGGAAATTTAAACTAGATAGTCTTTTCAAATTTAAATATTTTCTGATTCCAAATCTATAATCGAACCTATTATCTTTCCTCCCAAACTAGGTCCCCTCCACCCTAAGGTGTGCCACAGCTGGCAACAGTCAATTATTAAATTTTCACTGTGAGCATTTATACCTGAGAAGCCCAGATATGGGCTTGATTTATTGATTGGTTGACTGTCTAGACTTAAGAAAGTGAAAGAGAAAATGTAAATGAAACTTAAACTCAAAAGTATTTCTTTCACACACACATACTTTTTTCTCCCCAGAAAGCTGGTTGTTAAATATCATCAAAGCATACCATGTCTCCACTTTTCTCATTTCCATCAGTGGCTATACCATTCTCGAAAATCTGAACTCAAAACTTCAAAATCATTTTTAATTCTTGCTTATCCTGTTGATTTTTTGCTTTTGTTTTTGTCTTTCTTCTTATTGCCAGAACTAAACACTGTCTTGCACACAGTTGGTGCTTAAAAATGCTTACTAACTTGACTTGTAATGTTTCTTACTTTCTATTCCTAGTTATCACCCCAATTATCATAGGCCCTCGCAGCCTTATGCCTTAATTATTGCAATATTCTCCCAGCTAGTCTCTCTTCCCAGTCCCTTTCTTCTTTAATCTATATAAACATTGACCTAGATAAATTTTTCCTTAAAAATAATTTCATAAAGTCTATCCCTTATTAATAAAAAGTCTAAAAGTTTTCTATTGCCTTTGAATCAAAATATGAGATTTTTTAAAAATTCATTCGATTTCACCTTGTTAATCTTATCTCTTTGTTGTCCTATAAAGATCTTTTAGAAATTATATATTCAAGGCTATCCACATGATAGCCTCACTCTATCACTCAATAGTTCCCAACATTCACATTCACCTTCAGCTAACTGTTTATTCTCCATCCCACAGATATGCCATTCTCACCTCTGACTCTTTGTTCGTGGAATTCTCTTTGTATCTCCCTTTTTTATCTGCCTTATTTCCACCCCATCTTCCAACTTCAGTTTCCAGTTCTAGTTTGTTTCATGGAGTTTCCTCTAACTACTCCATCCCACAGTGATTTTTGAACTTGAATAATACAATTTCTATAAATCATTTTTCAGATGATACAGAGATAGGAGGAATAGCTCATATATTTGATGAAACAATTAATAATGGTGGCAATATACACTTTATAGTGCCTTAATATTTATAAAGTTCTGGAAATAACCAACAGGAATAAAAGCAATAAGAGATGAACAGAAAAAAATCATAAATTGTAGTTGTAAGATAGGGGAGACTACTTAATAGTAGTTCTTTTTGGTGGAGGGGAGAGAGGTGGAACATTAGGGATGTGACAAACTCTGCTTTTTTTCTAGTTTGATTCTTCTAGTCTTAGATATACGGCTTGTGCCTAAAATCTGTGATACTCATGCACCAGCCTAGGCTTCAATTTCCAGACACTGGATCATTTCAAACGCTGCCTCTTAATCTCTCTTGCCTCAGACAATAGATTCCATTGGCATCCTGCTTTCCTATTAAAACATCAGACAGTTAGCTAACTGTACATTGTTGGATAGCTTTAATTGTTATAAATGTCTTCCACATTTTTTTGTTGGACTTGTGATTTTATCAGTGTAAGAATTTACTAATCTACCAAAAGAGATTACAGTGTCCCTTCTCTTCAACTCATGACCCCACATTCTGAGGCATGGAGAGGTTAAGGAACTTGCCATAGGGTCACACAGCTTACATTCAGAGGAGGACTTGAATTTAGGTCTTGTTGACCCCCTAGGCCAGCTCTTTTTCAGGTAGACCAACTTCCTTTCTCCTTCTTTTATTAGAATGAAATTTATAACTTCTTTAAATATTTGAAATCAAGGAATATATTGTTCTAAAGCCTCTTTTATCAGCCTAAACAGTATCTAAAACCTCAGAGTTCAAAACTTGGTCAGGTTTAACAAACTAAACAGGGTAAGGGTTTTTTGTTTCACTTTGTTTTGTTTAGTTAGATTTTATCTACTTTATTTTCTTTAATTTTTTCTTTCTTTTATTTTCTCTTATCTTCTTTTTTCTTTTCTTTTCAATTCTTACCTTCCATCTCAGAATCAATATTATGTATTGGTTCCAAGGCAAAAGAGCAATAAGAGCTGGGCAATAGGGGTTTAGTGACTTGTCTCTAGGTCTGGCTCTCAATATACTGAGCCACCCAGCCGCTCCCTAATATTTTCTTTAATAAGACATTACGGCACACAACTGAGCCTCCAGTGTGTAAGTTAACAGGGTAAGGTATAATCATATGAAAGAGTGGAAACAAATTTGTTATTTACTAGGTAATGTTGGGGCACTGTTCCTTGGGAAAATTGATCTGTGAAGAATTTTCCTATACTACAAATGCCTAGAATGACTACTCTAAAGGAAAATTTCCTAAGGTAAGGTAAGGAGGGAGTTAGTCAAAATGACCGGCAAAGAGCCTTGAATTTTTTGCTGACATTTTAAGGGAATGGCTGGTCCCTTACCCTATGGATGAATGGCTGGTCTACTGAATTTTCTGGGAGTGATTAATTGTTTATAAACTCTTCCAGTTACAAAAACAGGCTTGGCCACTTAACTGTAGCTTTATCTCAGCTGAATCAGATTAGAGATGACAGTTGCAATTAGGTTCTTAGCTCATAAGCCTTATCTGACTTCTTAGATCATTACTTCTGTAGGACATGAAATGAGGAAATCCAGATAAGAAAGAAGAAAAAAAAAACCTGTCTCTTTCAGAACTCAGGAAAATGGTCAAATCTGGGCTCTAGAGCATCTGATCTGAGGGACATCAATCCAGGTCACTTCTCCAGGGACAGTTGAAATAAGCACTTAAATTCTACCAGCTCATGTCTGCTTTTCAGGAGACAGCTACACCATAGATACTTTCTTAAGCATCCCAGACTATGAGCTTGGGAGCTCTTTCTGGAACTAAAGGGTCAGATCAAATAACAGGATTGTTAATTAACATTTATAAGCTGAGGATATTTATAAGCAGTTCCTTGTAGTTTCTTTCATAATTAGAAAATAGCTTGGCATGGTAGAGTTATCACAAGAGCAGTTGACCAATTGTGTGTATATATATATATATATATATATATATGTTTGTGTGTGTGTGTGTGTTTCTTGGTGGCCCACAGGCCATATGTACTGTTTACAATGTTTTCCCCCTGGGGGAAGAAGGGATGACAAGGGTCAATAAACTCTGCTTTGTAGTTTATCATGAAAATGTGCCTTCTCTGCTTTATGGGGGTTATAAATCCCTCCTGGCAGCTAACGGTGCCTATGTTCTTGTATTCTACACTGTTATTCTTCCTCCAGTTACACTTAATATCCCCAATAAAAGGACAATAATATTAAATATAAGAGTAAACTCAGGGAAAATGGAAACTAAAAACAGAAGCATATTGGTTTACTATGTAGGCTTTTCACCTTGAAAGGCACTTCATTTAATTTCTATGGACAGAGCTTTTTTTTTTTTTTTTTTTTTTTTTTTTTTTTATACAGTACATCTTGGGCAATCTATCCATCATTAATTAGATGGTCCACTTCATCTAGGACTTAAAAGTTCTCTGGGTTCTTATCCTGTAAATAATAATATGGTCTTTATAAGACAGCAGGAGACATTATGGAAATTACATAGATGGGAAAGTAGAGGCATAAAATAGGCAAGTTATTCGCAATAACTTGTGAACTATGGACAAAGCCAAGGCATCTCCCTTCCCTCCTTTTCCCTCTCTTCTTCCCAGTTTCCTGTCTTTAGCTCTCAAATACTATGCACAAATGTCTGATTTCTAAAGAAATTGGGTCACTTAGAATTCTGATTTAAAAAATAAATTTACATAGAGCTTGTTGGCTCAATCAGATATAGAGCCAGGCCTGGAGAGGGGAAGCCTTGGATTCAAATCTGACCTCAGACATTTCGTAGCTGTGCGACTCTCCAGCAAGTCACAACCCCAATTGCTTAACCCTTACCACTCTTCCAACTCGGAACCGATACTTAATATTGATTCTAAGACAGAAGGTAAGTGTTTAAAAAATAAACAAATAAACTTACACTTGGTGCTGTTGGTCCTGGAGTTTTGGGTTCACTCGACAAACTAATGCTTCCAGAGCCTTCTATATCCTAGAATAATAAGAAGTATGATATACAATCAAACAATGAAAACTTCTTGTTGACTATATCTACATTTTTTTTCAAAATTATCTTGGCTGGGACAAGTAAACAGGCAGCAGTTCTGGAGACCTGCCCTGGGTTGTGGAAGGCACGTGGCATAGTGGATAGGAAGCTGGTCTTAGAGCCAGCAAGACCTGAGTATAAATCCTCAACACATACTCATGAGATCCTGGCTAAGTTATTTAATCTTTCAATGCACGAGGGCAACTCTCTAAGACTGTAACAAGGAAGATGTGGCCCTATATTGACAGAGGGAATTTACTCATCTGGAAGTTTCTTATGCCAATGAAATCAAAGTTCTGGTTTCTATCCATATTTTTGTACCACTCCATCAAACCACTCATTAAAGAGTAAAACCTGGGATTTTGAAGTTTCAAGCTTAATAAGTGAGTCAGAAGTTTGTGGGATGGATACCTGACTGGGGGATATTGTTGAAAGATAAGGAAAGAAAGATTGTTGGAGTAGATTGTGGAGAGCCTTGAATGTTATGTTTAAAACATGTTCTTTATTTGGTTGGAGGTCAACTAAGAGTATAAGTAAGTCTGTGATTTTGAGGTTTCGAGCCTGAGTCAGAAGTTAGTGGGATAGATAGCTGGTTGGGAACATACAGTGGATAACTGAAAATGCGGAATCGAAGCTCAAGTAAGATATCAAAACTGGTTCTACAAATTCAGAAGTCATTTGCATAGGAGTAATAGTTAAAATGGTCATAATAACATATTTATATAGATTTTTGAGTTTGTCAGCTATCCTTGGCAATAACAAAGTCAACTATAATAGCTAGCCTTTATATCCTTCTTTGAGATTTGCAAAATGCTTTACAAGTGTTATCTAATCTCATCTTCAGAACAAAACTAAGAGGGAGATGCTATTATTAGCTCCATTTTGGGGGTGAGAAAACTGAGGCAGATAGGATAAGTGACTTGCCCATGGTCACAGAGCTAGTTTTAATTCAATTCTTTCTAACCCTGTGCTCTCCCCACTGTACCAGTGACTTGTCTTCTAAATGTTTTGAAGCCTGTGTGTGTTATTTGTCATCTTTGATATCATGTCAAAAGGACTAGAAAAAAGCTCTCACTAAGTCATCGAGTGCTTCTCCTATGGAGGATATTTGGGAAGATGTGGACAAAAATCACTTAGAATAAGTAGACATGGATGGGTTGTGGTATCCATCATAGAAGGGAGTTCTATATCAATGACTTCCAGTCTATTGAATATTGAATTTGTCTTTGGGATGTCTAAAAGATGAAAGTGTCAGTGTAACTGCTGACATAGGGATTGGATGGAGCTTTAGAGTAGGGAGTACTGAATTCTTTAGATGACGGATTGGAATGACCTTTTTCATTCCAAATGAATCAGTGGATCTAAACTTCACATCAGTAAGAAGAATCATAGGTCTCATTTTAATGTCCTCTTAGGTGGCACAATAGATAGAATATTGAATTTAGAGTCATGAAGATTGGAATTCAAATCTTTCTTCAGGCATTTAGTAGCTATGTGACCCTGGATAAGTCATTCAAATTCTCCTAGCCCAAGTTTCCTTATCTGTAATAATAATTGTACCTACTTCTGGGGTTGTTGTGAAGATCAAAAGAAAAAATATGTGTAAAGTCCTTTGAAAACCCTAAAGAGCTACATAAATGCTAACTGGTTTTTATTATTGATAAAAAAAACAATTAAACAAGTAATTCTTTGCTTAAATCTATAGTAAGTAGAAGTGGGGGGTTGGAACAATTTTTTCCAGCCTCTCCTTGCCTTCCACCTTCCAAATCTACTTCCTCTCCTTGGCAATTCAAGTGCTACATGAGTGATGCTTGTAGTCAAGGTTGATTAAGTGATATATATATATATATATATATATAGTATAATAATAACAGCTTGTAATAATATTCAATTCCATGTAATAGGCTTTTATTCGATTACATGTGAAGCACTATGCAAGATGCTGGGAGTATAAAGACAAAAATGAAATACAAAGTCTGTAAAGGAAATTAAGGCTTTACTTCTAGCATGCAAAATACTTTTCTTAAAACAATAACTAAGTGAGGCTGGTATATGAATACCATAGACCTCATTTTTTTAAACCCTTAACTTTCTGTCTTAGAACCAACACTGTGTATTGGTTCTAAGACAGCAGAGCAGTAAAGGCTAGGCAATGGGGGTTAAGTGACTTGCCCAGGGTCACACATCTAGGAAGTGTCTGAGGCCAGATTTGAACCTAGGACCTCCTGTCTCTAGGTCTGGCTTTCAATCCACTGAGCCACACAGCTGCCCCCTGTCCTCACTTTTAAGATGAAGAAACTGTGGTTTAGTGATTTGCTTAAGATCAAGGGAAATAAGTGTCTTAGTAGGGCTTGGACCCAGATTTTAAGTCCAGTGCTATCCCTTATTGCCTCAAGCTACCCTAAGAGAACAAGGTGCTTATACTTGTAAAGTGAATGAACACTAACTTCCTTGAAAGTAGTTTTTATTTCTTCAAATAAGCTGACTAATAAGGGCTTTGTTTTTGTGGTTGATTTTCTATTTCAACTTTAATCCTACTAGTGGCAGGGACAAAACCCCACAAATACAGTGTTCCTGAGAATTATTCTCTCTATATGTAACAGTAGCTAATTGGTAGCAGAAAGAGTTGACTGGAAGATTTTTAATCTGTATATTAAGAAAATCTGACCAAATGTGAATAGCAGGATGTGTGAAATTAGCTACACAAAAAAAGCAATGTTACTGGGGCCATTTAGCTCCATGTGAACACAGATCAATGGGGCAGAGCCCAAGCCTTCTTACAGGCAGATCATGCTATAATCCACAGAGCAGAATAGGGGTTAGATAAAGGGATAGCTCAGAGAGAGCATTGGAGCTAATATGGAGTTGGCTTCAGGCAATTGGCCAAATGGTATTATCGTTAGTAGATTTGGGGATATTATAGAATCTTGCATATGCTATATAATTAATAAATGCTTATTGAATTTGCTCATAAAGTATTAAGATGATCACAAAATGACTGAGAACTTTGCTACAAAGGATGCACCTATATTAAGAATAATACTTAAGGAAATTAATGTCTTACCTGAGCCAGTACCAGTATACCAGAAATGAGGAGAGTGAATAAAATCAATCTTGTTCATTACATTTAATAATTCCTTCATGCATATATAAACTTTTAATTTAAAAAACTACCTCAAATCCAAGTCCCATTCCACAGCTGGCTCCAGGGGGTCCAGGAGGACCAGGGAGGCCAGGGGGGCCAGGCTCCCCAACAACCCCATCTTTCCCTGGGGGGCCTGGTAATCCTCTTTTTCCAGAGTCACCCTGGAAAATGGAGATTGATTGCATTGAAAAGAGCTCAAAACAGTTGTTGAAACTATATAATATTTGTCTGGCTTAAAAAAATCATTCTTTGACAACTAAGTTGATAAATATATGATAGCTGTTTCCTTTACAGAACACCTTGACTGTTCTTACCATGTTTACTAGTAGAAAAACTTTTTCTTTAAAAACTCTTACCTTCCATCTTAGAATCAATACCATGTATTGGTTCCAAGAAAGAAGAGGATTCAGGGGTAGGCAATGTGGGTTAAGACATAGCTTGGAAGTGTCTGAGGCCAGATTTGTTTAAATAATTTTTTATTATATACTTAGTAACTACCACCACCACCAAAAAAACCAAATCAAATGCATAAAAAAATTATGTGCAAAACTCAAGCTCCACATTGTTCATATTTTGCTTAAAATATATAAATTATCTATGTATGCTAATATAAACATTTGCTTTTGAGTTCCTTTTGGATTTGTTTTACTTGGATTTTTTCCCCCTTGATTTTGTGGCTGTTATTTTTTTAATGCAATTGTATTTATCATTCTTATTCTCTTTCCTGCCTTTTTTCCCACCTCTTCATATATTTCCCTTGTTTTCTTTATATTTCCAATATCTGTCATTTCAATAGCACAATATAATCCATTACATATAAATACCACAGTATTTTCAGCCATTTCTCCCATTCAGTATATTTGTATTATATCATTATTTTGTCATAACATAGCTTCCATTATTTTCATACATACACAGCTTTTTACCTTCTCAATAATGACATTAGAGCCTAATTTTAGTAATGAGATCTCTAGGTCAATCAAGAATCATGAACAACTTTATAACTCTTGATGTATATTTCCATATGGTTTTCTAAAAAAAAACACAACACAGCTGTTCTAGCTCTTTCTCTATATTTCCATCAACATTTAATTTGATCACTTTAGCTTTTCTGGTTCTCAGTAACATATTATCAGGACCATATTTTGTTAGATTGTTCCTTAAACAGCAGAGGCAACCTGTTGCCAGGACCATATTCTTTCTGAAACAAGCCTTTCTAGGTTGTTCATATGCAGTAGAATCTTTGTTCCAGGGCCATAATCCCTTAGGGATGCAGCATTACC
Organism: Gracilinanus agilis; assembly: GCF_016433145.1. Taxonomy (NCBI): domain Eukaryota; kingdom Metazoa; phylum Chordata; class Mammalia; order Didelphimorphia; family Didelphidae; genus Gracilinanus; species Gracilinanus agilis. The sequence continues at coordinate 152,997,686 of NC_058130.1, forward strand.
TCAATAGTATGATGAGTGTTGATGTAAGACTTTTGTAGAATATTTGTGCTCTCTAAGCCATTGTTGTCCCATCAGAAACTATGTTTAGATTATGTGTATGCTCAGGTTTAGTTGTCTCTAATGTCACACAGGTATATGGGGCTTTCTCAATATCTATTATATTTATCTTATTTAAGGTTCTATTCATCTCCTTAATGCCTTTCTTATTTATTTTTTGGTTGCATTTATCTAGTTCTGAGAGGGAAAAATTAATGTCTGCTACTATTATTATTTCGTTTTCTATTTCCATCTGCAACTTATTTCCTTTTTCCTTTAAAAATCTGAGTGCTATAACACTTGGTGCATATAGGTCTAATATTGGTACCATTTCACTATTCATAATTCCTCTCTCCCAACATAATACAATTACCCTGTTCATTATTTTCAATGATATCCATTTTAGCACCAATTCCATCAGAGATCATGACTGCTACCTTTGCCTTCTCTGGATCAGCTGAGGTGTATATTCTGCTCCAATCCCTCACATCCACTCTACGTTTGTCTCTCATTTTCACCGTATTTCTTGTAGACAACACATTGTCAGGCCCTGATTTTTTATCCTTTCTGACAGCCATTTTCTTCCCTTGGGAGAATTCATCCTATTAAACTCAATGTCATAGTTACTAATTGTGCATTTCCATCTACTCTGTTCCTTCTCACTATTTGTCCCTTTCTTTCTGCTGTATCCCTACTCAAATATCCAATTTCTTTTGACCAACTCCTCTCTTTTTCACAACTCTTTTCCCTTGAGGCTTACCTTTTATTTCTTATTCTATCTACCTTTCCCCAAGCCCCTTCCTGTGCCCTCCTGCTTTTTGATTCCCTTGTCCCCTCCCCGCCTTATTTCCCTACCTCTTGTTATACATTACCACCTAGGTATCTTTCCCTTTCCTCCCTTTTCTTATCTCCTTGTTCTTTTCTCTTCCCAGTCCCTCCCTTTTGCCATTACCCTTACCTCAAATTTCTCTGTTTGTTAAGAAAAAATTTACCCTTTTAATTGTGCATGTTGTTCTCTCTTTATCCAAGGTATAAGAGTTGGGTTCTAGTGCTCCCAGCCCTCTACCCTCTTGTCACCTCCTTCAAGGCAGTTCCTCTACTCATTCCTCCTCCATAGTTGATAGTCATTACACCCTGCATCCTAGCCTACTTTTACCATTTCGGCTCATTCCTTTACAATTCCTCAATTTTGAGTCTTTCATCTATATCCACCCCTTCAAAAAACTCAGGCAATGATCTTATTCTCAGGGGCCATAGATGACACTTTTCCATGCCAGAAACAAAGACTTTGATCTTTTGGGAAACTTATGATTAGCCTTTCATTACCTTTATATGTTTCTCATAGATCACATTTTCCCTCTGAGTTCTGGGGTTTTCTTCAGGAATATTTAAAATTCCTTTAGTTTATTAAATATGAATTGTTTCCCTTTTATAATTATGCTCATCTTTGCTGGGAATATTATTCTTGATTGTAGGCCCAGTTCTTTTTCTCTGCAAAATGCTGTGTTCCATGTTATGTGTTCTTTTAATGTTGAAGCTACTAACTCTAGTGTTATTCTGACTGTAGCTCCGTGGTATTACTTTTTTTTTCTTGTTGCTTGTAGTATTTTTTGCTTATCCTGGGGGCTACAAAATTTAGCATGATGTTTCTATTCATTTTCATCTTTGAGTCTCTTTGAGGTGGTGATTGAAGGATTCTTCCAATTTCTATTTTATACTCAGTTTCTAGCATTACTTGGCAGTTTTTCTTCATGATTTCTTGAATTATGATGTCTAAATTATTTTTTATTATAACTTTTCAGAAGACTATTCTTATATTATATTTCTTTGATCCATTTCCAGGTCAGTTTTTTCTATGATATGATATTTCTCTCTTCTATTACTTCATTTTTAAAAAATTTGCTTTATTATTTCTTGTTGTTTTAGGAAATCATTAGCTATCTTTTTTTTCTAAGTTTTCCTCCATCTTTCTCATTTGGTTTCTGAGGTCCTTTTTAAGCTCTTCTAAAAGCTCTTTTTGAGCTTGCAGCCATTTATTTTATTTCTATGCTGCTTTTGAAGTAGTTGTTTATTTACTTCACTGTCCTTTGAGTTTGAGCTAAGATCTTCTCTCTCCCCATACTAGCTTTCAATAGTTGGTTCTTTCTCCTTTGCTTACTCATTATTTATTTATTTATTTTAAGTTCATTTTTAAAATTTCAAAGGCCAGGCCAATCAACTTAATTATTGACTCTTTTCTGGAGACCCAGAGTTCCTATTGCATTGATATATGTTATCTCAGGTTTTAGGGTTTTTTTTTTGTGGGTGTTTTTTCCTTATGTCCAATTTAGTTATTGTGGTTTTTATAGTCCAGGGTCAGATGTACTACAGGTCCCTTGCTTAAATCCCTGGCTACAACTGACTTCAGGTGCTCCAGCCAGGGCTTGTGGGTAGTTCTGTTACTGCAACTACAAGCAGTCCCTCTGCCTCTCCCTGTGGCAAAAACCATGGGCTCCATTCTCCTGGCAGTGACCACAGCTGATGGGATCTCAATCCCTCAGAAGACACATTCACTTGTGTGTGATCCTTCTCTACTCATCTCCTACCACCATAGCCTATACAAAGAAGGTGTCCAATCCTCATTTTTTGAACCACCAAAGTCCCTTATTTGTTAGCAATGAGGCTTGAGTTCCTGCCCTTAGAACCTGATTCTCCAAGGAGCCACGCCTTCAATCCCTAGTCCTGGGCCAACAGAAGCCTACAGTAGACATAGTTGTTCTCTGGGCCCTCTGCCTACAGATTTAGATTCTAGTGGTGCCCTCTGGTATTCAGGTTCCCCAGGCTCAGCACACAAGGTAAGGTTGCTAATCCTGCCCTCCTAGTCTGCTTTGTGGATTCCTGCTGTTTGTTCTGTTCCTGCCTCTAGAGCCTACTGCAGTGGGTATGAGGCTGGGGAAATCAGAAACCTTTCTCCCTTAGTTGTTCTTAGCCGTTCAGCTTCACTTGGGACTCCGATCTGTTTCCACCACTTTTAGTATTGATTTTATAGGTTTATTTTTTATTGTTTGTGGAGTGTTTTAGGAGGTCAAGAAAGCTTCAGACCCAACTTTGATATCTTCCTTGAGGCCAGATTTGAACCCAGGAACTCTTGATTCCACTCTTGGCTGTAAATCTACTGAGTCATCTAGCTGTCCTCTAGATAAACTTTTTAACTAACTTGAATACATTTTTGGAAGAGGTGGTAAGGAAATTGTAGAAACATATTTGACAAGTCTTCCATGTATATTGTTTTACCATGATTTTTGTTTTCAACACTTGGGATGTTTTTCTATGCTATTCTACATGATTGGGTTGTGATTTGCATGGATAAGAGGAACTTCTGCACCAGTGAGATCACAGATTCATTTAAATAGTTGAGCACATTACCTTTTTAACATTCACACACGACACATACTCAATATCTTAAAAAAATATCAGAATGAGATTATAAAGATGCCCTTTTACCTTTTCACCAATGGAGCCATTAGGACCTTTTTCACCCTGAAAAATAAAAGGAATTCCAATTTTAAATTAATATTAATAAAAGAATGCATTGTTATGAATCTTTGAAGTTATATAACCAACTTTCCCAACAGTGAGAACTGCGCACTTTTACAATATCCCTGAAAAAGAGTCATCCAATTTTAGTTTCAACAATGGGCAGGGAGGGAAAGTGAACAATTATTTATTCATTTAAAACCCTTTCCTTCCATTTTAGAGAGGTAAGGACGAGGCAATGGGGCTAAGTGACTTGCCCAGGATCACACAACTAGGAAATGTTTTAGGCTAGATTTGAATTCAGGATCTCCCATCTCTAAGTCTGGCTTTAAATCCACTCCACCACCTACTACCCCCTAGAACAGTGATGGGCAAACTACAGCCTGCTCAGATGCAGCCCCCTGAAATGTTCTATCTGGCCCCAGGACATTATTCCTAATCTGACAAATACAATGTGTAGGATACAATACAATGAAACTTCTAAAGAGTTGCCTTAGAAACAGACTGACAGATGAGCATTTCCTTTCCTTTGGCCCCCTCTTTAAAAAGTTTGTCCATCACTGCCCTAGAACAATCATTTATTAAGCACCTACTGTATGCCAGGTACTATGTTAAAAACTATAAATTTTATCTCATCTGATCTTTATAATAGCCCTATGAGTAGGTACTATTACTATTTCCATTTTACAGTTGAAAAAACTGATACAGACAGAAGTTAAGAGATTTGTCCAAGATCATATAGCTAATTTGTATTTGAGGCAAGGTTTGAATTCAGGTCTTTCCAACATCATCATCAAGAAACACTGGAAGATTCAATGTAATCCATTCAGTTGGGTTAGAGTTGAGTGAAAAGAACACTGGATTTGGATATGGAGCATGATATAGAATGCTGGTCTTGATGTCAGGAAGATCTAAGTTCAAATACTGCCTCTTATATTCAATACTTTGTGATCATGGGCAAATCACAATGTCTTTGGGTTTCAGTTTCTTCATTTTAAAATGGGAAATACTCCATAATACATATTTCACAGGATTGTGGTGAGGCTTAGGTGAATTAATGTATGTAAAAAGACTTTTTTTCAAACTTTAAAGTGTATAGAAATGTCAGATAGTACTGTTCAAATTTCCCATAGCAAAATCTCTGAATTTAATAAAAAATTAAATTTATTTAAACATTTTATAACTTGTATAATACTTTCCTTAGGATAGCCTTGTAAAGTTGGTCAAGTACTATTTTCCCTATTATAAAGAAAAGAAAACTGAGACTTCTGAAGATTAAAAGACTTGTTCAAGGTCACATCTTGAAGAGTTTAGTCTACAGATTCTTTAAATTCACAGCTCTTTTGTATTCTCTTGCATTTGACAAACACTCTTCAGAAATCACTTAAGGCTAGCTACTTTTAAAATATCTAAGTACAAGGACGTAGATAGGACAATAGATTTAATGCTGAAAGAGAATAAGGGAATTTAGTGGCCATCTAATTTAATTTCCTGATTTCATAGAAAATTAGAGATGAAATGAGTTGCCTGGAGCAAGTTATGGTACCAGAAGAGAGAAGAGAGTTGGAGAAAGGGGAGACAGAGGGAAGAGGGGAAGGGAGAGGAGAAAGGAGAGGGAAAGTGGGAGGGAGGGTGGGAGACAGAGAGCGACAGAGAGAGAGAGAGAGAGAGAGAGAGAGAGAGAGAGAGAGAGAGACAGAGACAGAGAGAGAGAGAGAGAGAGAGAGAGAG